>NW_022196896.1:132580774-132601117 GCF_008632895.1 Mastomys coucha | reverse complement strand
CTTCCTTCCATTCATCTCTCCCTCCCTCCTTCCCCCTTCCTCCCTTCCCTCCCTCCCTCCTTCCTTCCTTTCTTTCTTTCCTTCCTTTTTTCACCTCTCTCTTTAGTGTCAACTTTCTCCTTTTCTCGCTTCTTGTATTCAAAGCTGTCTAATAACTCAAAGCACATCCAATTGTTAAAGTTCAGAGAAATTATATCGGAGGTAATTCATTGTTAGTCTGAGTGCAGTAATGGTGGGGTTTACTATTTACTCTGTGTTCCCTCGGCTTCTTTGTAGTTAGTGGCAGCCAATCCCCTTTTCCCCCACTTTTAGCCAAAATAAGAGTGTTTTAAGAAACACATTGTAGTTGCTCCACACTTTGTGCTAAGCAGAGCCTCTGTACTTTGTCTCAGAGGCATGGGCATGACAGGACTATATTTCACCTTCAGTACAGTATTCCATATATCACATGAGAAAGTCAATATTTTGTTACAAACCCCTTCTCTTTTGGATGACCTTGCCCAACTGTGGGCTGTTATGAGACTTCTGGCCCTGTTTGAGGTAAGCTAGGCTTTGCAGGGATGCTTATTAAAGAGAAATGTACTCCATTGTGAGCCAAGGAGCATATTTGTATATTGGATGTTGTATATGCTGTATTCGGACATATCCCATTCGGCTTACCATGAAGTCTGGGCAAACCCACTGCACATGGCAAGTAGTGTTAAGTCCAAAGTGTATTAAATATATCTGAGTTTTCTGCCCCTGTATTCATTTATACTGCAGAATATTGCTTGTTTTCCATGTTCCTTATGGTCACAGCACTGGTCCAGACTTGCACGAGGATTAGAACAGGCAAAGACCAATTCTAAATCACAGTTTCTATTGACTGTACCCGGTGTGTTTCATTGTTATAGTTTTTTTGTTGGGGGAGGGAGGGAAAGATGTTGCTATTTTGAGACATCATCTCATGAGATCCAGACCAGCCCTGGACTGGTAGTTGAGCTGTGTAGCCATCCTCCACAGCTGAGGACGAAGCCTCTGCCTTCCACCCCTCTGGGTCTTCAGGCACACACCACCATGCCTACCCCCACTGACTGCGTCCTGTGTTTGTGCCATAGTAAAACCAAAATATCAGTAAATGGAGTTATAAACATGTAGATACATGTATGATCTATCGACATGGCCTCCTGAGGAAGGCCAGAGGGTAGATGGTATGTCTTTGGGGCTATGCCCTGGGTCTATCCCAGACACCAGCATTGTCCTGTAACAGCTCCACTGGCAATGGTGTCCCAGGGAACTTCTTCAGAAGTCCGCATTGTGCTGCTTCTCTGTCATCCAAAGACCCTTCAACAGACCATGGCTGCCCTCGGATCTCCCTTTCCATAGGTAGGGGAGGGGGAGTTGTATGCTTCTGGAACTGACTACTGAAAACTGGGGCATTGCTTGGTCTGGGGTAATGTGAAGCGGGGCATTACTTGGTCTAGGGTCATGTGAAGCGGGGCATTGCTTGGCCTGGGGTCATGTGAAGCAGGTGTTTCCTGTCCGCTTAGGGATGGATAGCCGAGTCTCAGGGTTGTGTTGGCCAAGCTCAGACCAAGGGAAGGCCAGCATCTTGGGACACTCCTAGAACCTTCTTTGCATAGAAGCCAGGCTATTATTTGGGTACTCCCTTTAGCAGGCAGAGAGTCTCATCTTGCTCTATTCCAAATGGCTTCTTCAAGTATTCTTTCCAACTACAGCAGTTGGAAAAAAATTTTGGCTACAAATAACAATAACAAAAATAAAGTAGATTTTAAAAGTAAGTGGGGTTTCCCTCTCTGTCACATTTCTGGAAGTCCACAGATCAGCAGCATCTGGTGTTTGTTGCATGTCAGTGCCAGTCACTAAAGTGTCTAAGCTTTGTCTCAGTGCTGAGATGGCTGCTAAAGCTGTAGTCTTCATGTCCACATTTCCAAGAAGGGAAAGGGCAGAAGAGGAAGGGGGAGCCCCTATGTCAGAATAATAGCACATTTCAGTTAAACCCAGGAGAGGACTGCTCTTACGAGATTTGGGTCAGAGGGTGGGGTGTAGCCTAGGGAAATTGGGGAATGGACCCAGCTCACTCTGAAGCTCTGACAAATGCTGTGGTTTTTAGTGATGTGTCAGAGCACTGGCATTTCAGCATGTGCTGTGGCCTGCCTTCCAGTATAACTCCATGCATGCTAGTAAATTAGGACACTGTGATAAATACTACCATGTGGGTTCACTATGTCATCTAGTCTTTACCCGAACTTCCCTTAAGCCTTACATGGGGTCGCTGTACCCCATGGAGACTGTATGGCTAAATCCCTGTTTCCCAGATTAGGAAAGGAGGGGCACAGTGGGTCAAAGTTCAATCCAGGTTGCTGAGCTAAGAGGCCACAGGGCCTGCATCGAAGTTGGACTAGCTGGTTTTTGAGCCCTCCTCTAAGCCACTATTTGGTATTCATTCTTTGACACAAGAATATGTATTGTGACATGCTGATCTGTGGTTACCTCAAGGGGCTTCTGGAATTAAGAAAGGTTACTCTCAGGGAACATTTGGACGAGAGTTCAAAGGTTTGAGCTGACCCCCTGCTGCTTGGTCATTGCTCATTTACTCTGTATGTATTTCTGAGTCTCTGTGATTTCCCGGACACTGTGCGGGTAACATAGGCATGCTTCCCCAGGACAGTGTTCTGGGTGGAAAAGAACAGAGAGAGCCTGTGTCCCCAGGAAGAGAGGGTGGCTTTCCAGCAAAACTATGGAATGGTAGTATGTATGCCTGGTGTCAGAGTCAGGGAGGACTGACGAGAGAAGAGGTGGCTCCTGAAACCAAGAAGTGGGCTCACTGGCCTTAAGCCTAGAGAGGAATTCTCATTCCTCATAACTGCAGCAGGAATCTCTGTGTTACACCTGCCTCGTGGGAACGCCCCTCATCATGTGAGGACTGTGGAATTACTGGGACAGACAACGCTGTAAGCCTGACATCAATATCCAGGATGTGCATGAAAGCGAGCTGTCCTATGGGAAAATCTGCTCTAACATGAGAGAACATGAAGGCTCACAATGCATTATACAGTGAAATACTTTTATAAGTTCTTTAAATTTTTTTTTTTTGAGTTTTATTCTATAAGAGAATTTGGGGTTAGTTAAAACAATGCATACCATACATAGATGTAACCTGTATGTGTGTTCATGTATGCACAGGTACACACATGTATAGGTGTTTGGATGCACAGGTGTGCATCGTGCGGTGGCCTGGGGACTCCCTCAGATGCCATCTATAGTCCTCTTTTCTTCTTAGTTTGAAACCGGAATTCTTTCGCTGGCTTAGACCTCATGGAATGGGTTAGGCTGCCTAGCCAGCGAGCGAGCTCCGGAACCTGTCAGCCCTTGCCTCTCTAGCTCTGGAATTCCAAGTGTGGACCCCCACAGCTGGCTGAGGGTTCTCTCTGTTGTACTTGGCTCTGTCTGCCTGCTTTGCAAGCACTTCTGTTTTTACTGATGGAGTCATCCATCTCCCTAGCCGCATTACAATCTGTTTTGAAGCCTGATTGGTTTATAGTGTTCTCCGTTGGGGATGAAGACTCATTGGGGATGGACTGCAATCACCATGGTGACTGCTAAGGAGAGAGGAGGGAATGTAAGAACCCTGCCTTGAAAAAGTCCACTGTAGAGCAATGGATTCGAAGGCGTGGGTGGGAGCCAACTTCCACGGTCCAAGGCAGTCTCCCCAGGTGAGCAGAACCCAGGGTTCACTGCCATCCTTGGTCATGTGTACCCCAAGTTTGTGTCCTACTAGACAGAGAGTCATCTCGGCTTAAGTCAAGGGGTTTTTCTGTGATAGGGAGATGGTATTGAAGCTGTGCTGGCCACCTGCCCTGTTGCAACAGATTGGAGTCTCTGTGGATCTAGTTTTCTCTGATGGTTCTTTCCATGGTGATGTTGCTGATACCTCAATAACAGAAGACCCTGGGGCTAAACTATAAACTACACACACACACACACACACACACACACACACACACACACACACACACACACACAGGAGGGAGGACAAAGGGAGAGAGTCAGAGTCCTAGAGTTCTCTGAGCAAGTGACTACATATTTCCCCTTTATATATTTAAAACTAGTTAAAACATTAAAACTAAGAAAATTCAACTTGGCCTGGGTTCAGCTCAACCCTGGATGAGTCTGAAGGAATCCTCCCTCACCCAGCTCCCAGGGAGAAGAGGCAGTTGCCTTCCATAGGGCGAAGCTTCCTTTACTCTGGCCTTCTGGAGAGCTTGAAATAGTCTTCCCCAACAGCCTGTGCGAAGGACTCCGTAGGACCTGCCTGTTTTCAGTCCTTATTAGCAGTGTGCCAACACACAGATGGTCGGCACTGAGAGATAACAAGTTTTCAAGTTAAAAATGATAAATATGTTAATGAAATTAGATGAAGAGATGGCAAATATTAAAAAGTGAAATTATGAATCATGTCCACAAAGAAATAGAATGTTTAAAAAAGGAGGTAATGGGATACCTTGATATGAAAGGTACAATGTGAATTCAAACACTTGTTGAATGAACCTAACAACAGATTAGACAGAAGTAAGAAAAATAAATGTACTAGATGCTAAAAATTCCTTAGGTAAACACAGAGAAAGCTGGGAACGTAAAGCAAAGAACATCACGAAGAAAATTTTGGGATAGTATGAAATACCCTAATAGTTGTGCCATTGAAAAAGAAGATAATGCTACTTAATGATGAATGAATGAATGAACGAGTAAATCCCGGTTCAGCGGTGTGGGACTGTAATCCTGGGGTCCCTGCATTGAGAAGGGAGAACGCCTGCTTCCGATGAGGTTTAAGGCTCATTCCCTAGTACCTGGGGCCATTCTCAGACCTCGATATGTATGCTGTGGTATGCAGAGCCCTGCACCAACACACATCATAAATAAATAAATAAATAAATAAATAAATAAATAAATAAATGGTATGTAAAAATGGAAATAAAGACATTCAGGAGAGCAGAGTGAGTTCATTTGCTTAGAGCACAACTCCAGTACAGGATGCTAAGGAGTCAGACAGGAAGCACTGAGGAGATGTTCAAAGCACCCGATGCACATGGAAGAGTTACTCAACTCAACGCTGGCCCAGTACCCTGTGCAGGGACACACAGGAGAGAATTGGCCAGCACAAGACAGGATCAATAGAAAGACTAACTTGAAGACAAACACTGACTGTTTTAAAGCAACAACGATAATAATTGGGAGATTGAAATGCAGAGAGCAGCCTCCAGCAATGTAAAGGTTGGGGGAGAGTGGGGCTCTATGAGGCAGTGAACGCCTGGGGGTGGGCACCACTCAGGTAGGACGTTATACAGCTGTAGACACTGTCAGCCAGTGATACAGATGCGAATAAAGAGACAGCAGAGGAAAGCGCAGAGAAGTGCAGCCGTTTCTGTTTTAATTTTACTTTGAATACATAGTATGTCTTTAAGATCCACTTGAAGCTTAGTAGTGCTTTCCTAGCTGAGGTTGCTGTGTGACACAGTTACGTTCTGGATTTTGTGTAAGATTTTCCTGGCATTGTTTTGGTCTAAAAGAAAAACGCAAACATCTGATGAAACCTCAGCATGATTCTGTCCTAATATGGTGAGGAATGAGGTTCACAATGAGGCTCATCCAACCACTGAAGAGGCCTGGGGACCAGCATCACACATGTGATGATCTGTTCCCACCCAGGATGAAGATGAACTGTTGGAAGCCCTTCCCACAGATGTGAAAAACTGTTCCAAGGCTGTTTGTCCCCAAAGTGCCGTCTGACTTCTCTGCCAAAAATAATAGCTGTTCACTGTGGCGAGTGGATTCTTAGCGTGCCTGGCTTTGTCAGCTGCTCAAGGCCAGTGTCTCACACCTGTTGTCTCTGCTGCTAGCGATGACCCTTGAAGGTCTCCTCGAGATTCCATTGATGTGCCTTTTCATGGGTTGGGAACCCTATGATAACCAGGCTGATGGTGTTCAGCACTAAGCTTGTCTTCCCTTGTGGCCTTCTTGTTTCTCAAGTATGTGATTTCAATATACTTCAGTTCTTGGGGACATTTGCCTACCTGCTTAGGTTCCAAGATGATTTTTTTTTCTACTGCCTGCAGTCATTAATGTATCTTGTAAAAAATGTTTATTCTATTTTGTTTTTCTGAGTAAAGAAAATATAAACTTATGTAGAGCTGAAGAGATGGATCAGCGGTTAAGAGCACTGGCTACTCTTGGAGAGGACCTAGGTTCAGTCCCCAGCATCCACATGGTGGCTCACAACCATCTGTAACCCCAGTTCTAGAGGATCCAATTACCTCTTCTGGACTCTGCCAGAACTGTGCATGCAGGCAAAACTACCCACACCATAAAAATAGTAACAATAATTTAAAAATTTAAAGAATTGTTATACATAGCAATGTAATTGGGATGGAGAAAGCACTTCCATTTCATTTTATATAATTCTCACATGGTTTAGTGCCTAGGTATTAAACCCAGGACCCATGCATGCTATGCTGTGGTCTTCTGTCAGGCCATTCTCCCGTGCCTGCATATTTATTTTCTAAGGGAGTTAGACTACAGAATCCATAATTATACTGTGTTTTGGATAACCATATGCTTTTCTCTGAATAGGATACTTGTAGACTATTAGTAAAGGTGATACTTTCAGTGTTACAAGAAACCTGTGTTGAATTACTAATACTCTGTGAATTTGTTAGTGGCGTTCAGAATTAGTCTTGTTAGAAAAGGGGAACACAACTATTAAAGCTTTAGCGGGGAGCATTACTTCTCTGATAGCCTGTTGACCATATGTGAGTCTCAAAGCCTTAGGGGGAGCACCAAAATTCCTGTCTCTTGATCCCGTGTGAGTCTTGAAGCCTTAGCAGGAGCAACCGACTTTGCTGATAGCCTGCTGACCGTATGTGAGTCTTAAAGCTTTAGGGTGAATACTGCTCCTCTGATAGACTGTTGATCCCATGTGAACCTCAGCTGCTCCAATGTGTCTGCCTTTCCCGAGTGTAAGGAATTCACAGAGTAATTTATCACCAAGTTCTCAAACAAGGCTGCCTAAAATTCTTTTTTATTGCACAACATACTTTCAGAGTTGAGTAATTTTCTTCTAAAATGTCTTAAGTTTTCAAAAAGAAATTTTCTACTACTAGTTAATGTCAGAGCTAAACTATTTCTGGTCAGGTCCCAGAAAATACCTGTGACACATGTACGGAATCTTCTCTCAAAGATGACCAAGTCCAGAAAATGGCAAGAGATGGAGGTTTCTGATTCTGTCTGTGGGCGGGGCCACACTGTTCTGTTCAGCCACTGGGTCCACACTTAGTGGGAGGAGCCACACGGTTCTGCTCAGCCACTGGGCCCACACTTAGTGGGAGGAGCCACACGGTTCTGCTCAGCCACTAGGCCCACATTTAGTGGGAGGAGCCACATGGTTCTGCTCAGCCACTGGGCCCACACTTAGTAGGTGGGGCCACACGGTTCTACTCAGCCACTGGGCCCACACTTAGTGGGAGGAGCCACACAGTTCTGCTCAGCCACTGGGCCCACACTTAGTGGGCGGGGCCACACGGTTCTGCTCAGCCACTGGGCCCACACTTAGTGTTGGTGTGCTTTGTACCCTTTTTTTTTTTTTTTTGGCCAACCCTGGTCTCTGTTCTGTTCTAGCTCTTTGCACACGTCTTTGTTCTAACATTATTTTTGTTTAATATTTCTTAAGCTCATCAGCTAATTTGGTAAAATTATAAATTTGTCGTCTTTCAATTAAAAAAATGAGTTAAAGCTATTAACACTTACCATCTTAAGCATTACTAATATAATCCAGCGTCATTAATACAGTCCTGACAGGTGCTTCGCCATCTCGGATCTCTTTGCACATTTCAAAACTTAAAACTTTCATTAACTTCTAACTACTCACCTCCATGCTGCCACTCCAAATTTGACTAGACTCGGTCCTCACAAAAAAAATGGACTCAGACGTTCTCCTTGGTGTCCCTTTGTGACTGCCCACTTAACACGATGCCTTGAGGTTCTATTCGTGTTGAAGCATGTTTCAAAATTCCCTTCCTGTTGCACTCCCCACAGCTGGGCATGGAACCCAGAACCTCACACGTGCGAAGTAAATGCTCTGTCTTGGAGCCACAGCCTCTGTACAGTACTGTTCTACATACTAACACATTATATCCACTTGCCCACTGATGACCGCATGCTGTAAACACGGGTCTACAGAGACCTCTGAGTACCCGTTTTTAGGGTTTTTTGTTTTGTTTTGTTTTGTTTTGTTTTGTTTAGGTATATTCCAGAAGTGAGATTGCTGGATTATATGGTAGTAGAGCTTTTAAAAATTATTTTTTGAGGGACTGTAGTTTCACCTCCTCTTACCATCATGTAAGGAAGGCGCTTTACTGAAATAAGCTTTAGCTTGGCATATTTCTCACATATGTGACTTCCCATCTTATGTGTGAAAATTATTTTTAAATTTTAAGTTTGAAATCTTGTTAATGTTCTTATCACTATATAGACTCATTATGAAATATGGCGGGGCGTGGAGTCATGCTCATTCTGTCAAGTCTTAGCCTATGGTAGTAACTGCCCTCTGTTGACTTTAAGCCGAAGTGTGAGCGTGTATGTGTTTGTGTGTGTGTGCGTGCGTGTACACGTGTGACTTTACACAGGCACCCAGCCTCATTCAAATGTTGCTCTTTCCTCAGAAAATCCATTCCTCGCTGCAGAAGAATCAACAGGATGCTCTCCAATGAATCCCTGCACCCTCCCACCTTTAGTCGCTCCAACTCTCAAGCCTCCGTAGACAGCAGCACATCTGTGGAGGAGTTCTGGCGGGAAATAGAGAGTATTAAAGAGAGCAGCAGCGTGGGAGTGCCGGAGGAGCAGCCGCCCACAGCTGCTGCTGAGGTCAAACCTGTGGATGGTAAGGGGTTTCCCTCATCCTGTTGGAGCAGAAGTCAGTCCATGGGCTGATCAGTAGAGGTGGAGGTAGCTGCCAGAGCTGAGGGAGGGCAGACCTCAAAGCCATGAGGCAAGAGTCCTTAGGTACCCTGCTTGGGGGTAGTGTTCCCTTGGGTTAGATTGTTTTTTTCTTCAAACAGACCAGGCATGCTGATGCTCCTGACATTTACATCTGTGTACTTGACATTTAGGAGACAGAAAGAAAGAGGAGGTGGTGGCAGGGGAGGAGAGGGGTGGAGGTTTGCCTTAATGATTTTAGAGGGAAAATTTTCTTTGAAACCTTCGTTGGTATTATTATATTAGAATGCCTAGTATCCCACAAAATAAAAATCAGGTTAAACATTGAGGGCCTTTCTAGACAAAGCCAAAAGCAAACAGATAGACAGAAACAAACAGAAAGGGGCAGGGTCGTGGGCTTAAAGCCCAGCCCAGCCCTTGCCTTCACTTACGAGGATTCATAAGACGTCCAGGAAAGTTTTCACTAATCATACATTAACCTTGAGGCAGAAGCCTTCTCCTCCTTCATTCTCTTTTTAGCCTTTTCCAACACGGAGACATGATCGTTTCTAAGTCTTCGATTGGAATCCCACACCATACAAACTAGCCCTCGCCCATGCTTCATGAACATCTACTCCAGAGACTGGTCGGTGCTGCTGCAGCCTTCCGTCCGTTTTGTTTTGTTTTGTTTTGTTTTTTCAGACAGGCATTTAAAGGATAGTGCTTCCTGTCCGATATCCCTGCCTTTCATGCTAGCCACCCACTACCCTCCAATTCTAATCTGAGGCCTCAGGCTTTGCTGGAGTTCTCTCCTTAGAAGTACCTCCCTTACACACGCTCACTGTACATATCCTCATGTGTTCAAGCCCAGGGGACGTGGGAAATACCTTCTGCTAGCCTAAACAGCTGCAAAATGTAGGCTTGTTAACTAGAGTGAGTATGTCCTTGCAGGGATTGCTTTGAAAGCACTTGTAAGGATTTTAAGCACACAGTTCAATAGCTTTGACAAGGCAAAGGCATGGCCTTCTCTAACCCTGCATGGGGCAAGATGTCATTTCACCAGGTGTGGTGGCATATGTCTAAACTCCCAGCACTCGGGAGGCTGAGGCTGAGGCAGAAGGATCACTAGTTTGAGGCTAACCTGGACTGTATAGTTCTTAGTTTTGTCTCTCAGAGACAAACAGACAGACAGACAGACAGTCACACACATACACACACACACACAGAGGGATGGGAGTGAGGGATGTTGGGAGGGGGAGAGAGAATTTCATTTAAGCTTGAAGATTTCCTGTTACACCCTGTCTGTCTCATGCCTCCAGGTGACACTGTCTAGAGCCAAGGGCAGCCACAGTTCCCATGTCTGTGTGTCATATGTCATGTCGCTGTGCTCGGTGATTATGAGATTCAGATCTGGAGTCAGTAGATCCATTGCTTTTCAGTCTGTGGCAGTTGTCATCTGTTTTTAAGGATGCGTTAACGAGGTAGCACCACTGGGTAGTTTTTAGCAACATAAATGTATTCTCCAGTTCTGGAAGGTAGAGATTGAAAGCCAGCAGGGCTGTGCTCTCTGGAGCTGGAGAATCCTGCTGTTGGTGCTTTCCTGGGCTTTGTTGAAGCTGGCAGCCATTGGTGTGCCTTGGCCATGTACCGTATCATTCTCTGCCTCCAGACTGCTCCAGGTGTCGCTATCTGTGCCTTGCTCTTTTTCAAAGGTGCAGTGGTAACGAACAAAGGGCTCGCTCTGTTCCAGGATGGCCTCACTGTAATTTGGTTTGGCTAGGTGTCTGTTTTGGGTGTTGCTTTGACATGCTTGGGATAGAGCCGAGGGACATGTCCATGATATTCTGGTGCTCTGCCCCTGAGCTTCACCTCAGCTGGCAACTCAGCCTTTCTCCGTGTGTATTTTAGAAGCTGCCCTTTCTTTCATTTCTAATGTTTATCTGTATTGAAGTATAACAAGTAAGTTGGAATTGACTATCTTTATGATATACATGTTCTAATGAATACATTCCACCCATTTCCTACCTAATAAGGCGGCATTCACAGCGCTGAGGGCTAAGGTTTCAGTAGATGTAGGGAAGTGGTTCAGCTCCTGGGTAGTCCACTGAATGAGTTTTCCTGACCTGCTAATGGCTCTGTGGACTTTTTTAACTTACAGTTTTAGTGCTGATAAATGGATGGTTTTTGAAATCTGGTAGAAATAATTTGTGAACATACATTTTCATTTCTCTCAGATACCTGCATTTTTATGAGACATGTTTAACTAGAAGAGACTGCCAGGATTCTCCCAAAGTAGTTGTATCATGTGAAGGCCTTCCCTGCCAGTAAAGACAGAGTTCCTCTTCCTACATCTTTGCAGAGTTTGGATTCTAGATGTGTGGATGGCCCCTACTCCTCGCACCGATGACTGATGCTGAGCTGTCCGCTGCTGAGCTGTCCGCTGATTAGCTGTCCGCTGATTAGCTGTCCCTTTGTGTACTCTGTGAGACCTTTCGAGTATCTAAAACAGCATGCCCTCATCACCACCTTGTATGCATTCTTAGTGCATTCAAGGTGTGTCAGCATGGCGCATGCCTCGCCTGTTAAAGATTCACATTACTGATAGGACAAAGAAAAAGCAGAACTGGGGTTGATAGCATTAGGGCATGACCTTGTCTCCTGTGTTCAGGAGAAAGGCTGCATTGAGAGAGGAGCCGAGGTCTGAAAGATGGCCGGTCGGACAGAGCCAGAGGAGACTTTCTTGTCCTTAGCAACACAGAGCTTCTGAGATCACCACAGTAGCCTGGTGTTGCTACAGAACAGGTGAGAGGAATATCACATCAATACATCTTACAGAACACAGCGAGGCTAGTGGGAGGAGGTGTTTTCATGTACATTTACAAAGACTAATTTAGTGATGCTGTAGAAAATGGTGTGGAAGCAGCTGGAGAGTATCTGCAGGGAGAGCTGTGGGGAGTCTGTTGTGGACATGTAGACGAGAGATGACGGTGGCTTTGGCAAAGGCCGTGGTAGGATAGAAGATAGGCTCAGGAAGAAGCATTGGTAGTGCATTCCTGCCATGCAGTGCTCAAAGGGCTGAGACAGGAGGATGGCTAGTCCCAGGCTGGCCTGGATACAGAGTGTGACCTTACACCTACAAAACCATACAGAGCAAAATCAAAAGAGCAGGCCGGAACAGGCTGGAATAGGGAAACACTATCTATCATGCTTGATGGCTGTGCTGGGGTTGATCTCTCCATTGTCTCATTAGTAAGCGGTGGGCTTTGCATATTGAAAGAGGACCGGGGTGGGGCCTGAAGACTATGAACTCAGGCTTTGTCTTAGGCTTTTACTGCAGTGAACAGACACCTGACCAAGGCAACTTTTTTTTTTCCATCAGTTTTTTTTATTAGATATTTTCTTTATTTTATGTTCTCCACTTTCCTGGTTTCCTCTCTGAAAAACCCATATTCCCTCCCCCTCCCCCTGCTCACCAACCCACCCTCCTCCTGCTTCCTGGCCCTGGCATTCCCCTACACTGGGGCATAGAGCCTTCACAGGACCAAGGGCCTCTCCTCCCATTGATGACCAACTAGGCCATCCTCTGCTATACGCATGCTGCCAGAACAATCAGTCCCACCATGTATACTCTTTGGTTGGTGATTTAGTCCCTGGGCGCTCTGGGAGTACTGGTTAGTTCATATTGTTCCTCAGCTCCTTGGGTCCTTTCTCTAGCTCCTTCATCAGGGACCCTGTGCTCAGTCCAATGGATGGTTGTGAGCATCTACTTCTGTACTTGTCAGACACTGACAGAGCCTCTCAGGAGACAGCTGTATCAGGCTCCTGTCAGCAAGCACTTGTTGGCCTCCACAATATTGTCTGGGTTTGGTGATTGTATATGGGATGGATCCCCAGGTCAAGGCAACTCTTATATAAGGACAACACTTAATTGGGGTGGCTTACATGTTCAGAGGTTCCATCCATTATCATCAAGGTGGGAACATGACAGCATCTGGGCAGACATGGTGTAGGAGGAGCTGAGAGTTCTACATCTTCATCTGAAGGCTGCTAGCAGAATATTGGCTTCCAGGCAGCTAGGGTAAGGATCTTAAGCTCACACCCACAGGGACACACCTACTCCAACAGGGCCACACCTCCAAATAGTACCACTCCATGAGCCGAGCGTATGCAAACCTTAACAGGCTTTAATGCATTGACTAGAAGAACGTGATTGATAGAGGCAAGCTGACACTGAGTAGGCCATGGGATATGTGGAGCCATAATCATTATGTATTCTGGATTGATACACGTGACAGCTGGGAGAAGGAATGTGAGCCTGCATTCTTCATAATTCAGCCAGCATGAACTACATGCACATCTGCCGTGGATACCTCTCACCTAGGAAGACATTCTAGCTGTGTCCCCAGGGAAGGGTCTGAGGCTTTAGACCATCAGTACCCTTGACTTATGAAAACTTTGTGTGGAGCCCCCCCAAACACACACACACTGCCATTCTTTCGTTATTCCTCACGTACGTGGAGAGACACACAGTCCAGCTTTTAGAGCATTAGTGCTCATTTGCGTTTCTCACTTCATCCTGAGACGGGGTAGTCTTGTCCAAGGCTTGTGCTTTACCTTTCCAAACCCTCCAGGTCTGAGCTCATCAGAGCCCAAGTGTCATCGCTTCACACTGAAGCTAACATCATCAGCTCACCTTCTATTTCTGTTAAAGGGACAGTGTACAGAGCAAGCAAACAAAAGCACAGTCATAAATAAGATGTTTGCCAAGTTAGGGATTGGAACTCATTGGAATAGGGGCACATTCACCTTGTCTGTTTATATACGGATGACACACAGTGCAGGCAGCATTCAGGACTCATGGGCTGAGACTTTGAGACATGTGTACACATCAGTCGGGTCTACTCCCACCTGATGTAGCCCCGACTCCTTGTAAGGTAGCCCCCATTGCTTGTAAATCTGCTTAGAGTAATTCCCAGTGATGCATATGCAATGGACTTTCTGTATCGGGGTATTATCCTGAATCCCTTTAGCTTTCATCCACTTTATTTATACTAGCAATTCATGTTCACAGATGAACCTTAGGGCTTGAATTGCTTTCTAAGAAACAAAAAACTCTGCTGCATGTTCAAAGTTTCAGGAAGATGACCATCTCTTGACTCTTTTATTCCAGGTTCTTTGCCAAGTTCATAAACTGTTTTTCAGAAAGCATTCTTGTGGCTCCATATTATTTCTCTTGCTATCCTATTGTGGTATAGCTTTCCACATTGTGTTCTCTCTCAGGATGGTGGCTATACACTGTGGCCCTGCCCTGATGGAGCTCCAGGGGAGGTGGGAGTGGATGTTTTTGGTGTACCTTTCACAGTACACTTATTCATCTTGGGGTGGTGGTGGCATGATTGATAGCCAAGTATGCACCACAAAAATTGCCTCTAGGCTGACTTATGTCCATTTCATTGACCAGGGGATGCAAGGGGGTAGCAATACTTCAGACACATGGATTAGCAGAAGTAGTGTATTACCTATAGATCCCTGAGAGAAAAGGTTCATTGTCTTCCAGGATCAAAGGGAAGAGGGGAGGCCATCCAGGACCCTATACTCATAACAGTTGATAGGAATCTAGACAGAAGGATTATTATTTGTGTGGGACAAGGCCTTAACTGGAGTCCAGGATTCATACTAGTAAGTTTAAAACAAGCAAGTTTCCACTTGATGGGGTGAGTGTATGACAGAGGTGGGCTCTGCAGCAGGAGCTCTGCACAGTCCATAAGGAGAGTCTATTAGGTTGCCTTCAGGCATCCCACACAACATAGTCAGCAGGAGAGAAGATGGAGATAACAGGAAGACATAGAAAGCTGGAATTCTGTCAGGGTGATGGAGCCCTACTTCTGACAGCAGAAAGTTAAGTCCATATTCATTATGGGTGCTGGGAAGAGGAATGTGTCGAGTTCATTTGCTGAGGGGAAACTGAGGACCAGAGAGACAACATTTACCAGCGTCTGTCAGCTACTAAGGGGTGGATATGAAGCTGCATTGGAGTGACCGGAAAAAACTGTGTCCTAACAACCCATGCCTTGTGTGTTATGATTTTAATCAAAACATCCAAAATTTATTTTTCTTTGAAATTAGTAGTCCTCACCCAGCCTGTCTTCAGTTCTCTGAGGAAAACTGCTTTCCATAGTTGCTGCATTACCTTGCTCTTCCGGGCAGTCTTTTATAGATTTGCTTATATGAAAAGCAGAGTACAGACTTTTCATTCATTCTTTCATAATTTGTGCAGAAGAAAGACAGTCTTAGCTGGCTGTGCTGGGGAGTGACACAAGCCCAGCCTTTGGAGGTAGAGGCAGGAAGATCATGAGCTTAAGGTCTTGTCTCAAAGCTACAACAGAAAGATAACTTTATATAGTTCATTGATACATCTTACTTACTGTCTGGTATATAGAGATGTGGCGTGTATCATCATTCCTCTAGAAAGTGCCCTAACCTGCCTTGCTCATGCTATTTCCCAGAAGGAGAACTTGAAGCAGAATGGTTACAAGATGTGGGATTGTCAACTCTGATCTCTGGCAATGAAGAGGAAGACGGTAAAGCACTCCTGTCTACGTTGACTCGGACCCAAGCAGCTGCAGTGAAAAAGAGATACAACACATATACTCAGACTCTGAGGAAAAAGAATAAACAACCCATCAGGGATGTCAGAGACGTCTTTGGAGTCAGCGAATCTCCTGTATGTAACAAACGTGTTGTTCTCAGAAGGGGTTTGCTGCGGTCTCAGGGTGGGAGGGTGTAGCAGAGATAGGAATACACCTCAGATAAAGCTGATCCATGCTAACTCTCAGAGCCAACAGGTCTCTGGCATCCTACACTGTGGGGCCTGAATGATCAGTTGTCTTTACAGCTGCTTTCACTGCAGACCAGATTTACTCCCTTCTAGGTTGAAGTTAGAGAGTAACTTCTTTAACAGTATAGTGAGCCTTTAGGGTTGGGAGGCTCAGGAAATTTTGTGTAAAGGTACACAGGCTCTAGGGAAATAACCAAGGGCTATAAGAAAGGCCAAGTGGGTTGTTTTAAATGTGGTAGAGATATGAATAGAGAATCTTTAGGTTTAGAAATTCCAATATGAAAAAAAACCTGGAAGACATGAGAACCAATCAAACGAACCATTAAAAAACAGAGGGAAAGTATAGTGGTTCTTGTGAGAAATGGCTGATTGACATTCCACCTTGACCATAGTTGTTCTGTGGCTGCAGTGCCCCTGCTGGTGCCATTAGTCACCCTACTGTCCCATTTCTACATCTGCTTGACTAATAGTCCTTCCAGTGTACTCTTCCTTGACTAATGGTCCTTCCAGTATATTCTTCCTTGACTAATAGTCCTTTCAGTGTACCCTTCCTTGACTAATAGTTCTTCCAGTGTACCCTTCCTTGACTAATGGTTCTTCCAGTGTACTCTTCCTTCTCTCATTGTGCCATTTCAAAGTTGCATGACACTATGTCTTGGTACAAGAGATATTTATCAGATGCATTCTGTATACACAATCCCAACAGATAATTATTGAATTCTTTCTGTATGCATGATCCCTTATGAGATGTTATATGGAGGATGATTCATGAGACTTTGGCTTGATAAGTACACAGAATTAAAGAAATTTGGTACTGTGCCACAGCATGGAGATCTAATATTCTGCTGGAGGGCAATTCAGTTGATTCTGATTTAGGGTTCTTGTGGGTTCCATTGCAATATCAGTCTTGACATGACTTAAGATAGCAAGGATGTTAGGGAGTGTCTTAGGGTTACTCTTTCTGTGAAGAGACATCACGACCAAGGCAACTCTTTTTTTTTTTTAAAGATTTATTTACTTATTATATGTAAGTACACTGTAGATGTCTTCCAACACACCAGAAGAGGGCGTCTGATCTCATTACGGGTGGTTGTAAGCCACCATGTGGTTACTGGGATTTGAACTCAGGACCTTTGGAAGAGCAGGCAGTGCTCTTAATTGCTGAGCCATCTCTCCAGCCCCCCCAAGGCAACTCTTTTAAAGGAAAGCATTTAAGTGGGAGTGGCTAAACAGATTCGGAGGTTTAGTCCATTATCATCATGGTGGGGAACATGGTGGAGTACATGGCCCAGGAGAAGTAGCTGAGGGCTACATCTTGATCTGCAGGCTCAAGGTGGATGGGGAGGAGAGATATGCTGGATCTAGCGTGGGCTTTGAAGTCTCAAAGACTACCCCCAGCCGCATACCTCCTCCAACAAGGCCACATGTCCTCTAACAAGGTCGCACCTCCTCCACCAAGGCCATGCCTCCTAATCCTTTTGATCAGTCTCAAATAGTACCACTCTCTGGTGACCAAGTCATCCCTTATGTGAGCCATGGTGACCATCACAGGTAGCAATCATGGATGAAGTCTCCTATTAGAGTCATTCCAAATGTATTGTCTTTCTTAGATATATTTATCATAAAGAGCAGTTGCTGGGGAGCTTGCAGATGCCAGGTTAACAAACACAGCTGTGATGTAATATCACTCTGGAATAACACGGTCTTTCAGAACTTTCTAGAATGATAGCGATGGTCTATTTCTATTCTGTCTAATGTGACAGAAATGTGATGTGTCCATCACATTTGCAACAAGAAGTTTAACTGAATCTGAAATGTTGTTTAATTTTAATTGAGCTAAATCAAAACAGTCACAAATGACTTGCAGCTTATGTGTTGAAAAGCAGAGTTCTAGATCTTCTGTCGCCTATTATACTCTTGCTGTGCACTGTGAGTTCGATGACACTTGACCTTTCAACTTAGTTGAAGTCTGTGTCTTTCAGGGTGGAAGGATTGTTTTCTTCTCCCGCAGTAGAGTAAGGGTGGCTTCTGTACCCTGAGGCCAGGCTTCAGCTGTGGACTTCCTGGCAAAGATGTCTGCCAATGAAAAATTTGCCCTGATAGACTCAATTCCCTGGGCTGCTTTTCTGTTGTTTCTGGGATCATATTACAATAGTCTTTAAGTTTTTGCATACCTGCTTTCTTTACCAAATCTATTTCCAGCTACTTCAGACAAAGGTTGGGCTCTATTCCAGCAAACTGTGAAGTAGACTGGATCAATAGGCTCATCGTGAATCCTGTAGAGAAAATGCCACGCACGGGCTCCTGTTTGGCTGCTGGTTCTCCACCTGGTGGTACTCCATTGGGAATCCGTTGGTGGAAGTAGGTCAAAGAGCCAGGCCTTTGAAGATTATTCCTACCCCTTCCTGGTTTGCCAAGAGGCAAACCGGCTCTCTGTGTGTTCCTACCACCCAGAGCTGAACTATTCCACAATGCCTTTCCTTCTCCCATGATAGGCTGAAACCATGAGGCCAAATCACTGTTTCTTCTTTAAATTGTTACTGTTAGGGTATGCTCACAGACATGGAAGTAATTAATACTTCACACTGAACTTCTACAACAATACAAAATGGATCCAGAGCTCTTTGTGGCCAACACCTTCATTGATTCTGACCATCTCTGAAGGGGCATTTAAAAGGAACCCTTGTACCATGGGTCTTTCAGTACAAAAAGTGAAGTTTTTCTCAGGTGCAGCCTGTTATTAACTCTTGCTTCCAGGCAGGGCAGTGGGACTAGTTCATCACACACAAGAGAGCATGACCTCAGAGCCCTTCCTTCTCTCTGCCTTACATCTTCAGGTATATCCCAGTTTCAGAGACGAATGGGAATGAGAGATGAGGTCGGGGGTGGGTAGCTGCAGGCAAAAGAAGAGCCAGGAAGCCCAGTATTGAATATGCTGCTTTAAAACTCAAGGTTGTTTATCAGACAGGTAGATGTCAGGAAAACCTGGTCTTCGAAAGAACATCTCTCCATTATGTGTGGTCTGATGCTTTCCCTAAAAGACTTTTAGCATCTTCTGAAAATAAAGAAACCTGGAACCTTGTGAGGAGTGCACTGGGACTCTTTCAACTTCCTGTTTCCCTCCATTGCCTTGCTGAATTTCTGTCCTGGTCTGTTTGCCATCTCTTTCCTCCTCCCTCCTCCCTCCCTCTGCTGCTTCTGATTCTGCGTCCCCTCTTCACATTCCTTCTTTTCTCTTTCTCACTTTGGTCTTTTCTCCCTCTTCTCTTTTCTCTCTTTCTTTGGAGCCATTTGCCAACATTGATTGAATATTCACCTAATATTTTCCATTTCACTTCCTCAGTACATTTCTTTTTAATTATATATCCCTCCCACCTGAGTGCATGCATGCATGCATGCATACTTGTGGGTCTGTCTGTGTGCCTGCATGCATGCATGTGTGTCTGCATGTGTGTGTCTGTGTGCCCAAGTGTGTGCATATGTGTTTGTGTGTGTATGCGAGTGTACTTGTGTGCATGTGGGTACCATGGTGTGCTGTGCCTGTAGAGGTCAGAGGACAACATCCATGATTTTCTCCTAACATGTGGATCCTGGGGATCCAAGTCGTCGGCCTTGGCCATAGCCACCTTTACCTGCTTTGCCAGTTCTGCAGTAGCTCTGTTCTGTAAGAAGATTCTGCACTGATCTTAGGCATGCAGCTTTTATCAGTGTTCTTAACTAGTGAAGATATGGCTTGAGTAATTTGAAGATTAGATACTCAAACCATATTAATTTTCTTAATTATTTTTCACATCAAATTCCAAGCTTAAGTTCACCTTTCTTCAGAGTTGCAATCTTCAGTCATCTGTCCTGAGCCTTCCCTGGGAAGGCATCACAGCTGTCAGTGAGCCCTGCTCCTTCATTGAATAGAAGTTGAAGCATTTTTATTTTTATTCTTGGGATTTGACATTGTACCCACTCCACCTTTTTGCAAAATTCATCATGTCTGCATTAGATGAAGACTTTGAGCACTAACAAATAGTTCAGTAATTATAAGCTCCTTTTGCTGGTGCATGATCTCCTGAGCACCTGTTGAGCACCCGTTGGAAGGGCTTTGGGAACTCCTTTCGCTGGTGCGTGATCTCCTGAGTACCTGTTGGAAGGCTTTGGGATTGGACTGATCTCTGTCTCTGTGGGCTTAGTTGTTTGTTGATTGATTGTTGTATGCATTGTTTTGCATTCTTGAAAATCCCATGAACCTTATTTATGAGAGTCAGTAATTTGGCCATAGTTGAATTTGTACTTAGGGATTTCAAGGATTTTCAGAATTTAATACTCTTTCATCAGTTGTGGGAAATATTAAACAAAGAACCAACCAGCATGTTCCTGTGCATGTGCCAGCAACTCTCTGACTTGGCCAACCATGCACTGGTGGGCAATGGCCGCCTGTTTTTATCTCGTGGAGACTCTCTGGCCCAGAGCTCCTGACGTGTCTCCACTCAGCACGCTGAGTTCCCTTGCAGGTTGCTACTACACCAACCCTGTGCTTCAAATCC
>NW_022196896.1:132551564-132580764 GCF_008632895.1 Mastomys coucha | reverse complement strand
GGTCCTTGTGGTGCATGTCAGGCAAACTATGCTTTGCCTCTGTACCTTTCTCTCTCGAACCCAGACGAGCAGCAGTGTGAAGGAAAATACAACACAAACTTAGTTCAGAAACGATAGTAACTCAGTCGCTGGGCTCAGCAACTAGAATCCTTATCTTGTAAGCCTTATTAAATCTAAATCCTCTGGTGTCCAATCCTGATGGATCTGCCATTGAAACCGGAAGACACTTGTAGCTACATCTTGTCCTCACACTATCCCAGTCCAAAAAGGACTCAACTCTGCTGCTTCCTCCTCTCTGCCCCTCTCCAACCCAGAAGTCCCGCCTACTCACCCAGTGATTGGCTCCTTTATTCACTCGGGGATTGGTTCCCAAGAAGTCACCGGAGTATGTGACTCACTCCTTGTCTGCAGGCCCTCCCAGTAGAGTAGAATTAGCACCAACGTGCCAACAGCACCAGACCATCCACAACATTCATCTATGAAAAATCTTCTTTCCCTTGATTTCTCTTTCATTAGAGTAATCTGTCCTTTGGCATCCTTGGTTTTGTGCACAGGGATTAAACCCAGGGCTCACACAGGCCGGGGAAGCACTCCACTCCTGTGCTCCTGCCCCCATTGCTGTCTGAAGACAGCAGCTGGAGCTTAAACTCCGAAGGCCTGTGCTTTTCTGTGAGCTGTTTCCTTCCGGGGCCTGTGCTTATTTTTAGAGTCATTGTTTTCCATTTCCACTGTTACTGTTAAATTGATTTTTCATCCCCGGCTGTAGATGTGGACTTCTCCATGGAAGACTACATTGATTGCTTGTGATCCGTATGGTAGTGCTTCTTACATAGTTGGGTGGACCTGCTTCCTCACCAAAACACCACAATGGAAAGGATCTGTGGCTGTCCGTGGACAAGTGTGTGTGTGACCTGTCACATTTCACTTTAAGTCGCGGGACATCGACTCCTGAGTGACAAGATGCCTGAACAATGATGTTTATAAGCAAAGCAAACTTCCCCTTTCATACTTTTGTCTTTATCTACCAGAAAGCCCCGGCTGAGGTACAGTTCCGCTGTCCTGCCGTCCATAGGCACGGCTTCCTCATCTGAGCAGCCAAGGCACAGCCAGTGGAAGGCGCAGCCAGCCAGTGGAGAGTGTAGCCAGCCAGTGGAGAGCGCAGCCAGTGGAGGGCGCAGCCAGTGGAGGGCGCAGCCAGTGGAGGGCGCAGCCAGTGGAGGGCGCAGCCAGTGGAGGGCGCGGCCAGCCAGTGGAGGGCGCGGCCAGCCAGTGGAGGGCGCAGCCAGTGGAGGGCACAGCCAGTGGAGGGCACAGCCAGCCAGTGGAGGGTGCAGCCAGTGGAGGGTGCAGCCAGCCAGTGGAGGGCACAGCCAGCCAGTGGAGGGCGCAGCCACCTGAATTTGCTGTTCAGCGTTCCAGCAGGGAAAGGCATTGTGTCACCCCTTTACTGGTTTTCCATCACTTTTTTGAATTAGATTGTGTTCTGAACTTTTTTTTACTTCTTTCTGAATGTGAGGGTTTGGGGGCCAAACACTAAACGTCTCCTTATTTGGCTCTCCTATTGTTTCCCAGGTTAAGGATGTTATTGGATCATTTTTGGGGTTTGGGGGCTCAGTATTGATCTCCATTTTCTTTGGTGTCTTTTTCCAGGCTAGGAATTTGCCTACATTATAAAACTTTTTTCTTTTTAATCTTCCAGGAACTTCCTATAACTTCTTTTCTGCTGATAAAATGTGGGGTGCTTTCCAGATCAAAGCGTTCAAGTGATACTGCATCTTCTGATGCTGAGTTTGATTGGCAGGGGAGGGAGAAAATTGTGCACGCGCGTGCATGTATGTGTGTGTGTGTGTGTGTGTGTGTGTGTGTGTTGCTCACTTGATCCCATTCTCTTATACTGATTCATTTGTTCCTTTAACACCTAATTCACTTCCCCCCTACTTTTCAAAGGACTCTATAATCTTTACTGGAAACAGAAAACATGGTCAGGCAGGCTGAGGAAGAGCGATTTTTGTAGGCCCTAATGTATTTTATGATTTCACTAGATGGGGAGTAAATTAGTTTCCCAGTGGTGTACTGTAATCAGGGAGTAAGGACTTGGCTCTTCTTTTAGTACTGCCGTGCTATTCTAAGTCAAAAATACCAAGCACACCTCGGGGTGACTAGCACATGGTGTGTACCCAAAGGCGTTGCTCTGGGGTTTGGAAAACATGAATACATATTCTTTTTCACAACTGTTTAAGTGAGGAAGCTGTTGATCTAGTTTAGCCCCAATTTCATAATTGATAAACACTTAGCTAAAGGCATACCTCAGTGGTAATCGGCTCTAGGGATACGGTCACGCAGCAGTGTGCCCCTGTTTACTGTGTTACGACGTACAGTTTGTGTCTACACGGGACTGCGTGGAACAGCACGGGAAACGCTGAGCTGAGGTAACAGTCTTTTCTCTTCTTAAGTGGAGCTGGAGGGAGGTAGGCCCTCTCCTTGCCAGAAACGTGGCTTCCCTTTCTGCTTCTGTGCTGCTGTCGCTCACAGCCCTCATCAGTGTGCC
Source organism: Mastomys coucha (assembly GCF_008632895.1). Classification (NCBI taxonomy): domain Eukaryota; kingdom Metazoa; phylum Chordata; class Mammalia; order Rodentia; family Muridae; genus Mastomys; species Mastomys coucha. The sequence goes on along the minus strand of NW_022196896.1, from coordinate 132,578,216 downwards.
CACAAGGCCGATAGGCCTTCGCAGGCTCCGTATCCACGTTCTTGGCGGTTCCTGGAATTGCATCAATGGCCCTGACCTTCCAGTCTCAACTTGCCTGGAAATCCTTCTTGGGAGAGTTCCAGATACCTCATGGCTCAGAGCTACACCGTCCTTAGCTTCAAAGGAACCTGAGATGCTGTGGCTCTTTTTCTCTCTTCTCTTTTTCTCTTTCTTCTTTTCTCTTTCCTCTTTCCTCATTAGGCATAGAACTTCCTGGGGAGGGAAAAAAATCAAGATATCGTTCATGAAAACAGTAGAAATATAGTTAGGAATATAGTTGGCAGTGACTTCTACAAAGAAAAATGTACATCTTTGTCCCTAGAATTTAATCTGATCTCAATATTGATAGGAAAAAGTCTAAATGCAGTCCATGTGTTTACACAACCGTGTGTCAACAACCACGGCTGTTTCTCTGACACTTCATGACTGTATAGCTATGACTCATAACTCATGATTGCCTGCACAGGTCAATTCTGTGAGTCTGAATAAAATCGGAGAGGTCATTTCTGTGCTAAAATGCACTTCAATTTTTTTCTCAGGATTACAATTTTTTTTCGTCATATGCCAGGTCATTTTCATAAAAAGTTTGGGATGCAGGTCTGAATGAAGAAACGGTGTTAGTTATCCCTGGGAAAAATGGTCCTTAGTAATAAGGTAAAGGGAGTTGGGCATCAGGAGGTTTGCAGAAGGATGTTTTTCCCCAAATCAGACAAACTTGGGGGAGAAGGTTTATTTACTTTGAAACAACGGAGAAAAAAGACACTCAAATAAGGCATAAATAATCCGACAGTTTATGTATGCATGTGATGCTCCCACACACCCTACTCGAGGGCAGGTCTTTGTTGCCTTCCTTCTATCACCCAATAGTACTTCAGTTCTCTTCAACAGACCTGTAGCATGTCTGTTGTTTTCTAAGGGTAAATACCATGTGGGAGGCACAAGTGAGTGTGTATGCATGTGGTAGAGGCACATCTGAGTGTGGATGTATGGTGGGAGCCACATGTGAGAGTGGATGTGTGTGGTGGGAGGCAGACGTGACTGTGTATGTATGTGGTGGAGGCCAACATGAGTGTGTATGCATGTGGTGAGAGGCACACATGAGTGTGTAATGCATATGGTGGGAGGCACACATGAGTGTGTATGCATGTGGTGGGAGGCACATGTGAGTGTGTATGCATGCAGTGAGAGGCACACATGAGTGTATATGTATGTGGTGAGAAGCACACATGAGTGTGTATGTATGTGGTAAGGCACACATGAGTGTGTATGTATGTGTTAAGAGGCACACATGAGTGTGTATACATGTGGTAAGAGGCACATGTGAGTGTGTATGCACATGGTAAGAGGCACACGTGAGTGTGTATGCATGTGGTAAGAGGCACATGTGAGTGTGTATGCATGTGGTGAGAGCCACATGTAAGTGTGTATGTATGGTAGGAGGCACATGTGAGTATGTATGTATGGTGGGAGGCAAATATGTGTATGTATGATAGGAAGTACATGTGAGTGTGTATTATGGTGGGAGGCACATGTGAGTATGTATGTATGGTGGGAGGTACATGTGAGTGTGTATGCATATGGTGGGAGGCATACATGAGTGTGTATACATGTGGTGGAGGCACATGTGAGTGTATATGTATGGTAGGAAGCATACATGAGTGTGTATGTATGTGGTGGGAGGCACACATGAGTGTGTATGTATGTAGTGGGAGGCACACTTGAGTGAGTATGTATGTATGTGGTGGGGGGCACATATGAGAGTGTATGCATGTAGTAGAAGGCACACATAAATGTGTATATATGTGGTGAGAGGCACACATGTGTGTATGCATATGGTGGAGGCACGCATGCAGTGGAGGCACATGTGGTGGAGGAACACATGAGTGTATATGTATGGGGTGAAAGGCACACATGAGTGTGTACGCATGTGGTGAGAGGCACACGTGAGTATGTATGTCTGATGTAGGAGGCACACATGAGTGTGTATGCCTGATGCAGTAGGCATTCCTGTTTCAGCATACATGTTAGCTGACCATGGGACATCTGTGATGTAAAGGAGAAGAGAATGATTTGATGTCTGTTCTGTGTAGAAGTAGTGTGTTGGTTGCATTCTCCCATTCTCTTTCATAGAATCCAGAATAACATGACAGTGGTGTCTGCTTTGGCCCTTATACAGGACAGCTGGCCTAGCCCAGAACCCGCCCAAAGAAGGTAGCCCACTTCACTCGGGTGCTTCTCAGACTATACATAGATGCAGATGGCTATCAGGCAGAGAACGGCTCTGTGTGGCCTCTTCATGGAGAAACACTTTGCTGTCAACTGTCCTGTGAATCGCTCTCTTGCCCCTTCTGTTCTTCTCTCTGGACTTGTTCACTTGTCTGACTTTTACCGATTTCTCTTTTGCTTGAAACAGCAGTGTGATGCTATTCTCAGGCTCAGAACGCATGTACCACTACCAACCAGTTTTCCTAGGCACAGAATGCATCTACCACTACCAACTGGTTTTCCGGGATTTCTATCCACTTCTAAATGTTGGCGGACCATTGTGTGGGAGCCAGCATTGTTTAGGATCTGTTGTTGTTTTAGAGACAGGATTTTCTAAAGCTCAGTCTGGCCTCAAACTCATAGTGTCACTAAGGATGGCCTTGAGCTCCTGATCCCCTGCCTCTGCAGATCATGGTGCCCCGCTTAGATCTTTCCTTATAAAAATCCATCCTATCAGCGAGTGACTAGGCACGACAAGGGGGAGATGCACTTACTCTTAGTCCTTAGCCACTTCCTGCGCTATCTCGTGAACAGTGTCTCTACTTACAAACTGGTGTTTTATTTTGTTTTGTTTTGTTTTTTTACCACTAGGAACATTGTGGGGGAGGCTTATGAAAACAGCAGTTTCTAAGTTCTGACAGAACAGCTTTTGATTTCTGTGATGTCTAGTATGTTTAATTTTTCAGAAAGTTAATTCAAGCATAGAATATAATATTTATATCTTACTGGGATGATGCCTTTTTGAGAAAATTGCAAAGTCTTGGAGGTTATTCTGCATGAGTTCTACAAAGTCAGCATCCTTTGCAAATAGGAACCTTAGCTGCCAATACACTTCATACATCATGAAAACTGGTGACTCTCCAGTATTCTGTAGGTGGGGATGAAATATTTGGTTCAGTATTATGAGTTTATGAAGTTCTCAGCCTAATACCAATTTCTTAATTGCATTAAAAAAAAGATTTGACTCTTGACATGAACATATAAACCATCGTGGGATGCAAGTGTACATCCAGTTTTGTTTGTTATTTATTTGTATATACATTGAGGCTTTATTCAGCCATAAAAACATAGAATTGAGTCCTTTACAGGAAACAGATGGGAGATGAAGATTATAGTGTTATATGCAATAGGCCAGGTTCAGAAAGACAAAGATCAGGTGTTTTCTGTAAATTCAGTTTTGAAGCAATGTGCTTTCATTAGCCAGCTGCATGCTGACAGGGCTGGGTTCTACTCTTGGCTTTAAAGGCTCAAGGTTGGAAGGCCAAGGCTGACGTGACAGCCAAAGATGATTCTCTCATCTTCAGCTCTGCTCCTCTCCGCATTGAGGAGTTTGCGTAGATTCAGTTCTGCTCCTCTCCACATTGAGGAATTTGTGGAGATTCAGTTCTGCTCCTCTCCACATTGAGGAGTTTGCGTAGATTCAGTTCTGCTCCTCTCTACATTGAGGAGTTTGTGGAGATTCAGTTCTGCTCCTCTCCTCATTGAGGAGTTTGCGTAGATTCAGCTCTGCTCCTCTCCGCATTGAGGAATTTGTGGAGATTCAGTTCTGCTCCTCTCTGCATTGAGGAGTTTGCGTAGATTCATAGGATATGTGATTCCCAGGAAACACATCCGTATGCCCAGAGTAGCAGTAAGTGTAACTGGTCTCTGCTACTTTGTGGGTTCTTCTTTATCCCACCCTTGATTCTCCTGGTTTCACCCCCTAACATTAGACAGGAAAGAAACAAGGATAGAAGAGAAAGAGACTCCTGAATCTAATTTCTTTCCTTTCCTTTCCTTTCTTCTTGGACCACAGCTACTAACAAACCACAGACAACCTCCCTAAATGACCAACAACCTCCGTAAATGACCAACAACCTCCCTAAATAACCAACAACCACCCTAAATGACCAACAAACAACCATCCTAAATGACCAACAACCTCCCTAAATGACCAACAACTTCCCTAAATGACCAACAACCTCCGTAAATGACCAACAACCTCCGTAAATGACCAACAACCTCCCTAAATGACCAACAAACAACCACCCTAAATGACCAAAAACCTCCGTAAATGACCAACAAACAACCATCCTAAATGACCAACAACCTCCCTAAATGACCAACAACTTCCCTAAATGACCAACAACTTCCCTAAATGACCAACAACCTCCCTAAATGACCAACAACCACCCACCCTAAATGACCAACAAACAACCACCCTACCTCTCCGGGCCTTCGCAATTATAGACCATATGAAAAGTTCCTGGAATTTCAAATATCACACAGTCACAGAAATTATCTGCTGCTGGCAAAACCATGTCTCCGCTAGAGCACAAGGCAAATCATGGTCAGCTACTGCACACAGTGTGACGCAGCCCCACAGCCCACACCTGGGGCTAACATGAAAGCTCATTCTTATAATACTGATGGATTTTTTTAAGAGACCAAAGTCCCAGAATTCTCAAAAATGTCACAACTAAGTGCCTGGTTCCCTCTGTTGTAGGATGATCTATTAAGCTTCCTGAACGCTTCTCCAAATAGAATTTTGTTTTCTTCCTGCTGCATATAACAATCACACAGTAACAGAGTCTTTAGGAGGACAGCATCATAGAGCAAAATCATGATATCCAAACACTCAAAGAAGAAAAGAGAACACAGGCAGACAGCTGGCAGTGCCTGCCGTTAGAGTAGTTCTGTTGTGGTTCATGGTATTTGGTAGGATCATTGATGAATTGGTAAGTGCCATATAAACACAGGTAGCCATGAGCTCTGTGAGTCTTTGTGCAGTTCCATGAATCACACGTAAGTATGTATGTGTGTATGTATGTATGTATGTATGTATATAATGCATCATAAAATACATGGCCATGTTTGCAGTGATGAGCTGGAGAAAATGACTTTCACTTCTTTTCCTTAGCCTAGTGATTCTTGTAAGCATGTGGCTCAGTTGGACGGTACCAAGGAAGAGAAAGATCTGCCAGGAGTTTCCAAGACAAGCAGACCTCTGGTAAGTTATGGGGAGGAGGGATGGGGATGTGGAAGAAGGCATTTGTTCATGACAGTCATGCAGAACTTTAGAACAGTGCAGTGTGGCTGAAGTGGTTGCACAGACGTCATCTGTTAAACATATCTGAACAGTCTCTACTTCTCATCGGTTTCTGAGAAAAACATTTAGCAGTGAACCAGCCCACGTTAATAGGTAAATATACTACAACAGCACATTCTACAAAAACAGACACGCAGCACAGTCACTCGGTAGGGAAATCTCCTTTCTTTTCCCTTCTTCCCCTCTCCGTGCCTGCTCCCCACCTTCTGTAGTCACTGCTGCTCATCACTCACACCCACCATGGAAGAGTCCAGTGAGATGGAGCAACAGCTAAGGCTCAATCTGTGTAGAGCTGAGAACACTGGCTCTGTTTGGGGCTTTCTGGAGCTTTTCACATATGTGTGTCCGCTGGTGGTACATTCATAGTGTGTGTGGATGGATCACAAACTAATACTATGTGAGAGAGACCAGACAAAACATTCAACTAGTGTAAAAATACAAGAAGCAGGTGATAACCCCCAGCAACCTCAAGGCCATCAATGACTTCCTGGGGACTGGGATAAAGGAAAGAGGGACGAACAGATCCCCAGAGGGCATGAGCACATTTTGGAGTGCTGGCGACAACATTCACCATCTTGACCATAGTAATGGCTGATTCCATACGATCAAAGTTTTGATCAAAGTTTTAAATTAATTTCATCAAATTATGTGCCTTATATACATAAACGTTGAGTTTAGTTGTATGGTTAATTATACACCAACTTTATCTCAACCAATGGTTAAAAAACAGCCCATAGTAAGTCTAACAAGTCCATAGGTAGCCTAGCTATTTACTTTGCAGGCCACTGCTTTCAGAGCGTTAATAGCAGTCCATAGTCCTTACGGCTGATCTTTGACTGACTCACAGATGGCACTGTGATTGGATACTTACAGAGGATTTACAATCCAACTGCTGTCATCGGAATCCTAGTGTACAGATCACCGCTCCTAGAGATAGATAAAGAAGACGTTCTTCTTAGCTTCAGTCAACACAGATGAAGTATTTATTGGAGAGGTTAGTTTGCTGGAGAGGCAGAGTAGTCAATCGAGTTTACTGCCAGTGTCTTAGGTGGAAAATCAAATCCAGCTCCTGTCCTTGATTCATAACTCACTGCAAAATACGACTGTGCCATCTGTTCCGAGTCACCAGTGGCATCTGTGTGCATTTCCTGTGGAAGAAAATCGGAGGAACCTTGATTTAAACAAGTAGGAGTTTGTTTTAATCACAGATTAAGAAACTGGTGATTAACAATGTGCCCCCCACCAAAAAAAATCTCAGCAGTGGCAAACAGCACAGTGGTGACCTTAGCATGGGAACCCCCTCCTTCAGCTGGTGGGCTGAGTCTTGTCCCAACCCTGTGTTGAAGAAACCAAGCTGATGTCCCTAGGAGCCTTGGCCACCTAACTGTGTTCACACAGACCTTCCATTTTCCTGGAAAACCTGCACAGCAGAATTTCTCTACTCTCCACAGTCAGCCCAAAGTATCCTTCCTGACAGAGGGTCTTTCCTTTAGTGGCTTAGCCCCTAGCTCCTGAAATATAAGCTATCTAGGTTTCTCATGTAAAGTTTTGGTTTTATTTTGTGGGTCTTGCAAACTTTTAGTTTATGCTGGAGCCTGAACTTTGACATAGATCTTGGTTTTATTTCATTCCTTCTACTCACACTCAGTGAGCCTTTCCCATCTGAGGGCTGCGTTCTCTCTTTAGCCTCTGGAGATTTTTCTTCCGTTGTATCTTAGACTCGCTTTTCTCCTCAGTTCCTGTGGTTCATCTTTCTAGAATACAAATCACTGCATGGTTGATACTTTGCTTGAGTCATATCTCACTACTTGCTAAGTCTTACCTCACATCAGTCTCCTGGCCAAGTATTTTATGCTTTTTCAACATTGTGTTTCAAATTAGTACATATTTTCTTGGCCATAATTATGTGGTTATTTAGGTTTCTATCTCTTCATGTAGATTTCAGAAAACATATTCATATTTCCCAAGAAAAAACCTTCACTTTAAATTCCTATACCCATTGTTACAGTGCTATGTTCTGAGCGAGAATGGCTTAAGTCTTTGAAGGTATAAGTTAAGGTATATGTACACCTTCTTGAAACTGACCCACAATTTACAAATCACACAACACTTTAGGTGTGCCATTCAACTGGTTGCTCCCCAGAAAGACAGTCAATGTGAGTGTAGGAAATGGCCATCACCATGCAAAGGCTCTCCTGTCCTTGTCATGGGACACTCCTTCTTGCCTTCACAAACACACTGGGATGACTGACATCTTTGCCAGTTTTCATCTCCATGGAAGTAGAGTTTTACACACAAGACTGGTTTGGTATCTGCTTTATTTCCCTCATAATTAAAAATTTAAGATCAACCATTTTGTTACACATACTCTTGTAGCGGATTATATTCCATTTTATAACAGTGCCTCCTGTGGCTATATGCGCTTACCTGATGACGGATGATTGGATTGCTTCCAGTTTGGGCAATTATTATGAGCAATGCTATCATGAACATTCATGTAGCTAAAGGGTGTGTATTCATGTTTCTATAGAATATAAAGCCCACATAATTCAGATTGTTGTCAAACACTAAGCAGAGCAGCACACAGCATCAGCACACACAGCATCAGCACACACAGCATCAGCACACACAGCATCAGTACACACAGCATCAGCATCAGCACACACAGCATCAGCACACACACAGCATCACCACACACAGCATCAGCACACACACACACAGCATCAGCACACACAGCATCAGCACACACAGCATCAGCACATACAGCATCAGCACATACAGCATCGGCACACAGCATCCTCACACAGTACTCTCAGCAGGGAATAATTTCATAGGTAAACCCAACAGCACTAAATTCCATCTTCAAAAGCACTGCAGTCAGAGATCACCCCCAGGGTGGTTTTTATGTGTATCTTGTATGGAGGGTGCTGTTAGCTCTGGTGTGTGTGGATGAGTTCACGTGAGAAACAAAATAATTACCATGTAAATATTTTTTTCAGTATCTTTAATATCTACTAAGACATGAACCTTTTGTGTTTTTCCCAAACTTTCCAAAGGTAAATATTTTGTGTGGAGAACATATGAACTTTGAGGAAGTGGCATGCTCAATGACTCAAACAGGGAACTGTTTCCACCTGGGGGAGCACCCTCAGGTTAGGGAACTGGAGCACTCCCACTGGTGGCATTTAGCACTCTGGTTGAGGTTCCAGTGACTGGAGCACCTCTGGCCAAGTCTGGCATCCTAGAGTGTGTCCATGTCTGCTTCCCAGCCTTTCCCAGCCCACTCCCCGCAGCACTGTGAGCCAAAGCCCTCAGCACAGCAAAGGGAAGTACCGCACACATCCTCTCCGAGGGAGGTCTCGGTACTTAACTGCTCCAGTAAGGGCTGGAGCAGCACTGGAATTCATCGACTTCTCAATTGATTCACTTAGGAAATCATTGCGTTTCCTCTGTAGCTAAGTGGCTTTAGCTTCCTCACAGGCAGAATTGTTTCTGTGCTCCTGGCACTTAGCTTTAAGGTGTGTAGAGTGGGCGGGAGCGGGCAAGACCTTGCCAAATGCAAAATCAGAGAGAGGAAGGCGCTGTCTCACTTCCTGTACGGCTGGTTCACTATTGTCCTCTCTCCAGCTCCTTTCCCTGTGACCCCTGAGACCCTTTTTCTCTTGTGCTAGTAGCCCGTGCGCCCTCAAAGCACTCGGTTTATTTTATTTAGATGATATGCTTTACATTTTCCTCAGATTATATTTAAGGGAGAGGTCTGCCTAGCATCTGTGTTTGCAACTATTCTTAATTATTTCCTGCATCCACCCTCTGTATTTGTTCATTTTTTTTGTTATTATCTTGTTTTTCCTCATCATTTCCTAGAAACGCTCCTTTATACTACTTAATTTTTTTAAAAAAAAATGTATGTGTATGGGTGTTTGCCTACAAGGTATGTCTTATACTGTGTGTCTGTCCAGAAGAGGCCATCAGACTCCTTGGGACTGAAGTTATAGGCATTTGTGATCCCCTTGTAGGTGTCTGGATTTGAACTCGGACCCTCTGAATGAGCAGCCAGTACTCTCAACCATGAATCTGTCTTTCCAGCCCTCTTATGCTACTTTGACAGCTCATATCTCTCTTACTGTTTGCTTTCCATCTAGAAATTGCTGTCAGTTGTTCTACTGTGGAATTCTTGACTGAACTAACTCCAGGGCTGTGGCAGATTGGTTCCCTATAAGATAATCTGCCATTTGCAGTGATTTTGGTAGGAGGAGGGGCAGACAGTTGTTATTCTGCCACCTTGATTGACTTCCTTCAGATGGTTCTGGAGTTCCTTTTGTTTCTTTTAAGAGTTCTGTTGTGCTGGGCAGTGGCGGTGCATGCCTTTAATCCCAGCACTTTGGAGGCAGAGGCAGGCAGATTTCTGAGTTCAAGGCCAGCCTAGTCTACAGAGTGAGTTCCAGGACAGCCAGGGATACACAGAGAAACTCTGTCTTGAGAAACTAAAAAAAAAAAAGAAAGAAAGAAAGAAACAAGAGTTTGGTTTTTGGTTTATCTATAACTGTTTGTCTCTGTCTATCTACCTACCTGCCTACCTATCTATCCATCCATCTATCATAAATCTATCTATAATCTATCTATCCATCTATCATAAATCTATCCATCCATCATCTACCTACATGCCATCTGTGTATCTATTATCCATCTATCTCTATCATCTATCCATTTTATCATCTCTATCATCATCATCTGCCATCGTCTATCTGTCATCTACCCATGTATTCTATCTATATCTATTTACCTTAAATGTCTGTTTATCTATCTATACATCTAGTCTATGTCTACTTTATCTATTATCTAGCTATCCATTCTTTCTGTCATCTTATCTACTCATCTATTCTACCTATCTATCTATTATCTATCTGTCCATCTACCATCTTCTATCTATGTATCTATGTATGTATCTACCCATCATCTATCTATCTATCTATCTATCTATCTATCTATCTATCTATCTGATTTACTTATTTATTTGTGACCAATAAGTTCTCACGTAGCCCAGGCTAGCTTTAAACTCTCTATGTAGCTGAGGCTGTGCCTGAACTCCTTACCCTCCTACCTGTGTCCACCAAGGGCTGGGATCACAGGTGTACATCTCTGCACCAACTGCTTTGCTTATTGTTGAAGGAGTTTAGAGCATCTGGAGAAAATAGGGTCAAATGAAATGACAAGTGAATTTTTTAAAGTATTTTGTTTTTTGTAGTTCTCAAGTATATTCAATTTTATTTCATTTCTTAATTCAAGAAAATTCACGTCTTCTTTTAGTTGGTATTGCATACAGTGGCAGAAAAAGCTCAAATCTCTCTAGCTTTATCAATAAAAAATGTGGTATCATTGCAGGTGAATTCTACAAGAAAAAATTAGTCATATAATTTTCTAAGAAAGGAAAACAAAGGTGGTTTTCATTTACTTTCAGATTTAAAATGAGTAGCTCAGCTCTGACAGGGCAGCCACCTGGACATGGTCAGATTTGATCATCTGCCACCCTTAGATCTGTGGGCCCCAGTTTTACCCACCATTCTTACCTGTCCAGGGCACTTGGCTGCTCCATGCTGCCTCTGTGATCTTCTCACAAGCAGATTGAGGATATATATATATATGTATATATATATATATGTATATATATGCATATGTATATGTATAATATGTTTAGTTAAAACAGGTCTTACTTTGCACCCCAGGCTGTTACCCAATCCCCAGTCATCCTGCCTCAGCCTCTTGAGTGTTGAGATTAAAACTACCACATCTGCTTCTGTTCCTATTGGTCAGGAAACTGATCTGCCTTAGTTCCTATTGGTCAGGAAACTGATCTGCCTTAGTTCCTATTGGTCAGGAAACTGATCTGCCTTAGTTCCTATTGGTCAGGAAACTGATCTGCCTTAGTTTCTCAGAAACACCTGACATAAGGTTATACTTGTGCCTTGTTGCCCAAATTAGCTGCATGATCCCTCTTAGTGTCACATGAGCCTAAAAATGAAGATTTTCTTTATTTAATACCTAAATCTCTAGCATTATATTAAGCATGTGGCATGTAGTAGCAGTGTCTGTTGCAGATGTCAGCATCTACCAGAGGGTCTGGAGTTCAGGGTCTCACGGTGGAGTGGCACGAATGGCCATATGCACTTTTATGTACCTGGACAGTTGTAACTTCACACCTGTTACACACATCTCCTGTGAGCAGTGGAAAGCGCAGACATACTGGCAAGTCATTCCAGAGTAAGAATGTTTCTTTTGTTTCTCTGTTCAGCCAGACGATGCTTCTCTCAACAGTACCACCCTAGCCAATGGTGCTCAGGATGAAGAAGGTGATTTTGTGGCCCTTCAGAGTGGTTCTGTGGTAAGTCTTTGATGTCCCCACAGTTGCATGTTAGGACAACAATGTCAGAAGGGAAGAAGAGCCATTTCTTCAAGACAGATTAAGAAAACCTGAACTAGGATTGCAGGTAGCTGCCCGCCAGCCATCTGGCAGCCAGAAGAATACTCAAAGTGAGGAATGGATTTCCCTTTTGCCAAGCCTAGTAGGGCGGGTGGGCGTGTACTCAGCTGCATGAGAGGCTGAAGCAGGTGTGATCAGCCTCGTGAGACTTTGTGCCAAAAATGTTAATAAAAGGGACTGGGGAGTTGCGGAAAGTGCTGTGTGAGCATGCAGACATAAGTTTGTGCCCAGTGTGCACATAAAATCCTGGATGTGGTGGATTGAGATTGTCATCTTAGCAACAAGGAGTCAGAGACAGGGAGATAGCTGGTTCTCACTGGCCTAATCAAGCCAGTTTAGCCCAATCTGTGAGCCTCAGGTCCCTTTGAGAGACTCTGCCTTAAGAAACAATGTGGACGGCTCCTGAGGAGAAATAAGCCAAGGCTAACCCCATGCTTACACACACACACACACACACACACACACGCACACGCACACGCACACGCACAAACACACACATGTGCACACAAACATGAACAGACATGCACACCTTCACACATGCATACACACACAAATAATGAATACAAAATAGCAGAAAAGGTTAGTGTATAGCTCAAAGGTGAACACTTCCCTAGCATCCAAGAGACCCTAGGTTCAATCTGTATTTAAAGGGGGCTGTACTAATCAATAGGATTAATATGTGAAAATGGAAGCGAGCTTTTTCCAGTTGTGAAGGTCATCTTCTTCACTGTGTTCTCACAGAGTGTCTCCAGCAGCTCCCCGAGTTGCCTTCACTTCCCCACATTAACCTTCAAGTTCCTTTGCTTCTTGGGAAAGCCAGAGAGCTCCTGCAGGACACTGGAGGCTCTGGACCTTGCTTGCCTGAATTCATTTCCAGCCTGCTTCTGAGGGCTCATCCACTCAACTCTCTCTTTACATACCCACCCCCCCCGACCTTGAGCAATAGTTAAAACTTTATTTTTTTGTCAAAAATCCCACGTCATCTCCCTCCACTTAGACTACTACAAGTACGCACTGTCTCTGAGCCAGTTCTCTGCCAGAGATACAGTAATAATGGCAGAGCCCTATTTGATGGGATCTTGGTCCTCTGATGCTGCATCGATAGGAGCCTGGTGTCAGCCCAGAGGATGCTTGGAAGAGGTGGCACCTATCCCTGCTCATCCCCTAGGGCCACAGTTTCTCAGTCTTTGCCTATCTTGAGGAACAGGATAAGTGACATTCATGTAGGACCCACTCCTGGAATCTGCTCATTGTTTGGAAAACCGGTGTTGCTACTCATATGTGAACTGAACTCGGACATGCATGAAGTGAGATTGTCTCTAGTTTAGAGGTCACCTGAAATCTATCCACTTCTAATAGGATCCTATTTGGAAACTTGGCGATCACAGGAGTTGTTACCAGCAGTAGAGCTTAAACAATCGTGCCAGTTCCCCTTGACTTGCAAGTCCTGTTTTCAGCCCTTCACTAAGAACCTCTGTTTACTATCTCAGCAGGTGGTACTGAGGTGCCTGAGTGCCTGCTGTGTATCAGCCTCAGCTTCACCTACCTCACCTTTCTTCACATCCATCTCTGGGGGCCCATGGGTGTTCTCCTGTGAATGCCTGTGATCTATCTGTACCTATGTCCCTTGTTACAAGTTCGTCTTTGGTTCAGACACTCATGGTCACCTTCTTCATTGCTGAAGCAGCCATTAGCTTTACACCCCTTACAGCCCTCATTTTGACAGACAGCTACACATCATGGATCCAAAGTGCACATCTTGCTTGAAGCTCTAGTGGGGCTCTCTGAAACGTCCTGGTTTACAGGGGAGCTCAAGACACACTATATGATAACTTATCTGCTGGGGTTCTCAGACACGCCTCTGCCCATGTCTTATACGTGGCAGCAATGGAGAGCACACCAAGCTGAAGGTGAAGTAGGGCGGATCCCTCACTCAGTTCCCACAGGAGATAAAGGCAGACATTCCTGGTGCATTTTGGTCTTCCATGGCGGTCCTGTGAGTTCACTTGTGGGTCCTGTTGCAGTTGACATCTTCATTCTTTTCTTTTAGCTTTTCCCCATCATTGGTTCCTTTAGGATGTCGATCCCTACTGGCCACACATCGTCTACATGGCGATCCTTAGAAGTTTGAGGAGAGGCTCTGATGTAGGAAAAGAACCCGATCTTGTGTGGTGACTGGAGCTAGAGGCAGGACGAGCTCATCAATCAAGTTTCATTATTTTTTTTTCCTGAAGATAAAATTGAATGTCAGTATGATATAAATAAAGCAGTATTAGGATTAAGACAGTCTCCCCAACAACAGTCCTAAACTTCTTTCACTTTGGGTTGTTATTCTATTGGGTCTCTGTCTATAAATGTGAATTAGAGTAGGGTTGCTGGGGTGCCCTATGATGCCAACTCAACACTCCCTGTACTTGTGCTGGGTGTTCTTGAACTTTCACCTTAAGGAGCCACATTCAGAGTCTGGTAGCTCTTCCTTGTAGGGAGCTGTGGACCACCAGCTGTGATTCTGTGATTCTCTCTGAGGTGGCGGGACTTCTGACACCTGGGTGAGAAAGTGCTGAGACCTCTTGACTTCCCAGATGCTAATCTGCAGGAGCTAGAAGTCTTGGGTGCCTGTACGGCTTGATAGTGCACCAAGACCCCGAGCTCTGTCCTAGGGGAGACCTCCACACCTTGTCCACTAAAATTACTTTTATGGACTGTGATAAAGTGACCTCCCGTTAGCTCTTCCGAAGGATTTGTCTTCACTTGTACAGTAGTACTCTTTTGCCCGAATCTTTATTGTTTTCTGAATCGGAAATGATTGTAAGTAAACTTCCACATTTCTCGTGGTCTGTCTTGGAAATTTGCTAGAGTGAATTCACCTTCGAGTCCTCCTTTTCCTTCTGAGGAATTCTTCCTTCCCAACGAACTCAGACGGACGTCATGCCTTCCTCTTGAAAGGCTCATTAGCGCTTTTCTTCTAATGTTTCATAATTAAGCAGGATATTTGTTCTGGATTTCTAAGCCTCATAATTTCCTTATTGTAGACTGTAGGTTGAATTACATCAAATGATCACCCAGTGTTTATTGAGATGAATGTCTGAACTGTAGACTCTCCAACTGCAGATGGAAGATATTTTAATTGTATCTGTACTGAACATGCACAGATGTTTTCTCTTGTCATTCTTGTCTCAGCAGTGTGACAGCTGAGCTGCACAGGGTAGCAGCTATTCACATAGCGCTTACATTGTGAGGTACTGTACCCAAAGCAGGAGGGTTCAGATACAAATGCTATGCTGTTGATAGCTGCAGGAGTTCTGGGAGCCAAACCCTGCCCAAGGATCACTGGGACAGGCAGAATTACTTTATTCTCACTTTGATCCCCGGTTGTAGCGGGAGTCTGTTGCTTTGCTTTGTTTTGTTGTTTCCCAGTGACCTAAAATATCCCACTAGGCTCCACTCATCACAGTGTCTACCACCTGCCAATAGTTCTAAGTAAAAGACCAAGACATGGGCATTTGGAAGATGCATCATATTAAAACCAGACCCATGGTGGTCTCTATGCTGTAGTGACAGGTTTTAGAGCTACCAGAAATGTTACTGATGCTGAACTTCATGACCCTAGACCTGTCTTTACATCTAGAAATTGCAGCATACAGGCATCTGCATTTCAGGACTTGGCCATCTATTTTCATGTAGTTTGTATCATTAAGAGGCCCATGGCCCTGTGAAGGTTCTATGCCCCCATGTAGGGGAATGCTAGGGCCAGGAAGAGGGAGAGGGTGGGTTGGTGAGCAGGGGGAGGGTTTGTTTTTGTTTTTCTTTTTTTCTTTTTTCTTTTCGGAGAGGAAACTGGGAAAGGAGATATCATATGACATGTAAATAAAGAAAATATCTAATAAAAATACATAAATAAATAAATAAATAAATGAGATTTACATGTCATTTGAAATCAAGCAGGAATCAAAAGAAACTGTGAGGCTGAGAATCTGAGACTTGCTTGTGCAACCTGCTGCATGTGATGCAGGATCTTTCATCAAGCAGGTGTTCAATAATTGCTAAACAAATATATGAATAAAAGACATGGAATCATGATCTGTGGGAGAAAAGGATGGATTTTCTGTGTGAATTGCTTATAAAAAGCTTCCTAGGATGGCAGCTTCTTGAAGTCACACATTGGCAGATGATAACTCTACATTAGAATTTAGAGTTTTGCATACAAATTTTTGGTAGAATCTCGTCTCTTTCTGTCTCACTTTGTCTCATCTCTCCCCTCCTCTTCCTCTTCCCCCTCCTCTTCTTCCTCCTCTTCCTCCTCCTCCTCCTCCTTCTTCTTCTTCTTCTTCCTCTCCTCCTCCCTCTCTCTGCCTCTCCCCCTCTCCCTCCCCCTCTCACCCTCTTCCTCTCCCCTTCTTCCTCTCCCCCTCTCTCTTTTATTGGTACCCTTCCAGACATGAACATAAACTCACTTTGTAAAACTCAGCCTCTAATGGAACAAGCTATGTCACAGGGTTTCTGTGAGGAAGGAACCAGATTAAGAATGGAGACTTGATTATAAAAGATCATTTCTTAATTTGCAATTTTGTTGGTGTTACTGTTTTTGTGTTTATTTTGAGACAGGATCTTACTATGTAAACCAGGCTACCCTGAAACTTACTATGTAGATCAGACTGACCTGGAACCCTCTGTGTAAACATGGATGGCTTGGAGCCCTCTAGGTAGATTAGACTGGTAGAACTCCCTTTGTAGACCAGCCTGGCCTTGAACTCAGTATTTAGACCAGGCTGGCCTAGAATCTGCTGTGACCTGGCATGATAGTTAACTCTTCTGTTAGTTGTTCTTCCTCTGTATTTCACAGTAGGAGAATTGATATGCTGGTTTTAGCACTATGACTGTAATTGAAACAATGTCTCCAGATTAGCAGATGTAATTATCAAATACATATCAACAGGCATTCTAATTGCTCCATCTTTGCAGAAGCAGCTAAATAGATGAGTGAGAAGTTAGAGTTAGTTATGAGTACTGCAGCAGAGTTCCTTTGAGAAACTTGGGCAAGCGGCACCCATCTAAACTGACTGTGGGGGCTATTGTGAACATTGCAAACCATTTGTGAGACCGACCAAGAACTGTATTTGTGAAAAAGACTCATACATTACAGAAGATAAATCTGATTGAGATGAGAGGTCAGGCTGGAGAGATGGCTCAGTTGTTGAAAGCTAGGATTCCAATCAAGCATCTAAGAGATTAAGGGTCAGTGTATTTGTAATAAGCGTTGTTGCTCCTCTCCTTGCTTGGCAGTCAATACTTGAGGCTATCCCGGATATTGCCGTTCACACCAATGGATCCTCAGATGCTGAGCAGTCGGTTCAGAGCTCCTTGACTGGTGAGTGGCATGTCCCCTGGTGAGACTGTGCTGTCCCCCGGTGAGTCCATGCTGTCTCCTGGTGAGACAATGCTGCTCCCTGGTGAAACTATTGCTTGCCTTCTTTGGGTTTGACATTCAATGCAGTTAGCAGTTAGTTTTGTTTTTAGTATTTAATTTAACACATCCACTTTTAACACTGACTGTGTTAACACCTTAAATGTATACGTAGTACTTATGTGTTACATCATAAATGTATATGTAGTATTTATGTGTAACACTATAAATGTTTGCATAGTCCTTATGTGTGGGGATGCTTGTGTGGGCTACACAGGTGTGGGTAATGTTTGGAGGATACATTGTATAAGTACACTGGATAGTGTGTGCATCCCGCTGAACCTATCTAAGTCCTAAGCACATCCCATCATTTACCACATTCTTTCTGATGAAGTTTTTAAGTTCCTTTCTTGCACCTTTTTGAATTGTGTAGCACATAATTGTTATAGTTGGTCGCCATGCTTGGCAATGGGCCCTCAGAACGTTTCAGTCTTGTCTAACTGTGCTCTGCTGTTCATCCACACGTCTCTCCCCATCTTCGCCTCTATTCTGCCTGATGTGTTATGATTCTGTTGCTTCCAGCACTCCCTCCCTCCCTCACCTTCAGGCAGCCTCTTTTGTCACCACAGACAATGTTAACTCAGCTAAATGGGAAGCGAAGCCTTCCTTCACTTCCAACAAGTAAGGTAAGAGATTATCACTCGGGCAGTGGCTTTGACTTAGGCCTCCCCATAAGCTCCATGATGTGTCCAGATATTATAAGGAGGCTTCGAAGCTGCCTCGTCCAAGGCTTTCAGTTACTGAGGAAGTGTGTGTTGAACTTGAGCAGCTTCTGATGCACAGGCTGACGCAGCTGACTCTTCTCTGAACTTCCGACACTTGAGAGGATGCTCAGAATGGAATCCTCCTAAGCCCAGGGCCGGGCCTGAGTCCATGCCTTCTGGATTCCTGTCTTTTGAGAAGTGTACATTCTCTCCTGAGAGAAGCACAGCCTACACATTCACCATCCACATCCAAATGCAAAGAGGAGTTGCTGAAAGCATCCCAGAATTGATCGTGGTGATGGCTGCCCAGCTGTGACCTGCCACAATCCATCGACTCATCCATCAAATGAAGACTTGACTGATGTGCCAATTGTTTTTCAATAATGTTAACACCGGAAACAAAATAACCGAGAGGAAAGACTTGCCAGAAATGTCTTCCCATCAGTCTGTTCACTACCTGGGGTCTAGTTGTAATCATACCATCATAAACAGACACCCCCTTGAGTGGCCCAGTGCCTTGGGGAATCTGCCTGCTGGGTTGCTGCTCTCCAAAGACTCTATTCTTCCTTCCCGAGTGCAGAGCACAGACCTCTGCAGAGTCAAGCGTCCTGACCCACCTTCCCTCTGCCGCTGTCTAACTCCTCTGCAGCCCTTTGCTGTGTTCCAGCTCCTGCTCAGACTCTAAATTGTAAGGCGTCCATTTATAAGCTTTCCACCCGGATTTAACATTGAAGCAAGCAGCTCTTTTATTAATCTTACTGATTAATTCCAACTTTTGTTATTCTGTTCTTCTTGACCTTTAGTCAGGAAAAGTGTTTGTAATCAAATGATTCTTTACTTTGCACATAAAAACATTTGCCAGGCAGTGAGACAAGGCATTGCGCTGAAATCCGACTCAGAAGTCAGAGTTTTGTGTTGGACAAATGGTTTGGGCCAAGAAATCATTTACCTTAACTTGCAGCCTAGCTTGAGAAAGGCAGCTGTGGAACATTTCTGTCACGTGGCCCAGTCAGGCGCTGCTTAATGTGCGCTGTGCAAAGGCTAGGCCAATATCAAATTATAGAAATCCAGAATAAGTTCCCCTGCATACCCAGCAGTCAGTTCACACTGGATAATCTTAAAAGGTGAACATTTGTGCTTGTGAGAGTAGAGGGGAGTTTTTTAACATCAGAGGAACATGGAGCTGTGCACTCTTCCAGGTTTAGCCTCTAATCCTTCAAAACATTCATAACTCGTAAGAGTTTAAAATGTTCAAACTTGGATTGGACAGTTGTTTCTGATACCAGTAGAAATGTGTCCATAGTGAAGATGAGAGCAATGCCATGTGACATGGGGAGCTAGGCTCTTTTCCCAGATTTCAGTACCCCAGCATACCTTGTAAATATTGCTAGTTGGTTTTGCGGCAAATGGCTTAAGGATGTACTGCATTTCTTGTCTCTTGTTTTAATTAGATGATGATTATCTAGAGAAGAACATCCCACCAGAGGCTGAAGAGCTCTCCTTTGAGGTGTCTTACTCAGAAATGGTGACAGAGACCTCACACAGAAGTAAATGGAAGAAGTCGGACATTAAGAAAGACGACTGTGTCTTACCTGTGAGTAAGCCCTCTGCGGTCAGTCCAGTAACTTCCTGAGAAAGCTTCTGAACCGATGGGAGGAGGACCCGTTTGCTTTTCTGTATGTGTAAGGGAACCGGGAGGCCAGGCACCAGCACTGTGTGTCCCCTGGGCTATGCCCAGATGTGTTGTGTTATGTGTATGTACCATGCATAGTCCTGATTACAGGACAGCGGTATGGACAGGCCTTGTAAGAAGGCCGTTGTTGGGCTGTGGGGATGGTGCAGTGGGTAAAAGCGCTTGCCAGGAAAGCATCACGACTGGGATTCTAAACCTCCAGTACCCACGTGAAGATGTGCACGGTAGAGCTCAACTATAATCGCAGAGCTCCCTGCTGAGATGCATGCCAGGGTTCAGAGGAGTTCAGGGTCCAGCTTCCCAAAGATTATAAGGCAGCTAGTGTCAAATTCTCAGCGGCCAACGCTGAGGACAGCCCCTGCCAAATAGGATGAGAGGCAAGGACTGACTCTGATGCCTACATGCCTCCTATGACAAGCCTGCCTATGCTTACACATAGACATGTGCACATACACATAAACACGTTAAGATGGAAAAGGGGGAGAAGGAAGAGGAGGCTTCTGTCACAGCTGTGGTCGGGCTCTGGCCACAGCCTTGACAGCTAAGCTTTCCCACCCTTCAGCGTGCAGGTTTGTCTCTACTTAGCAATAGCCTTGGTCTTCAGGTATTCTTAAACATCTACTCACTGCCTCTTAGGCCCAGGTCACTCTTTATAGCTATTATTCCAGTAGGTTTTGTTGCGAAGTTTAGAGTATCCTAGTTTCATTTGGTTTTAAAAATTAAACATCTTCGCTGCATCTTTTAGAAATTTATTGTTCAGAAGACAAGATTTGGGTTGACCGAGACGGGGGACCTGTCTGCCGAAGATGTGAAGAAAATTCGACATCTCTCTCTGATTGAGCTGACGGCCTTCTTCGATGCTTTTGGGATACAACTGAAGAGAAACAAAACAGAGAAAGTGAGAGGCCGAGGTAACTAAGAGGTCAGGCTGCCAGCCTCAGGGCCGCCCTGGTACACGAGGGTATGTTCCTGACTCTTGTGTTTTCTTCCTCCCTTGGCTCTGTTCTCCACAGACAGCGGAATTTTTGGAGTGCCACTTACAGTCCTCCTGGACAATGACCGGAAGAAGGACCCTGCAGTGAAAGTTCCCCTGGTGTTACAAAAAGTGAGTCCTGCGCAAAAGACCAGGGAGACAGTGAGCTCAGTGGATACTATCTCTTGGAGTTAAAGATGGTGGAGCCCTATTGAGGTCTGACCATTGCTTTTAACAGAGGGCGGCGTTTCAGACACATGAATCTCGAGGGACAAGCCTAGGAAACCTTCCCACCTCGGGAGCTGTTGCTGCATGCCTCTGAAGCTTGTTACATTGTTCCACCATAAGATGTCAGGGGTGGACACAAGTGTTCTGTCTTCTAGTTGGTTTGCCAGAAGCTGCTTGTGTAAATGTGTGTGTTTACATAGATTTGCATGTATGTACATGGATTCACATAGGTTTATATGGATTTTTTTTTAATCAGGATAGGGTCTCACTATGTTGACCTGGCTATCCTGGAACTCACAGAGATCCTCCTGCCTCTGCCTACCAAGTGCTAGGATTAAAGGCATACCCACTATGCTTAGCTGTTTGCATGTATTTTTGATTATTCTCTTTAAAGACGTGATTGTTAATAGTCTATTGGCTGAACATACAAGTGCTTTGTGAGATATATCAAAAGCTATTTTTTTCAAATGGGTGTGTGCAATCACTTTATGGACTTTTAAAACTCACATCAAGTTAATAAAGTCAAAAATTAAATATATATATATTATTTAAATAAAATATATTGAGGTAGAAAATATATTGGGCATTTAGATATCAGAATGTATCAGTTTTCCAAATCTAATGTCAAATTTTAAATACATATACTTGATAAAAATAATTATTTTTTCACCTAGAAAGCCAAATTATTATTAATGTTGTTATTATCTTTACTTATTCACTTTACATCCTGATCACTGCCCCCCTCGCAGTCACCCCCACCCACAATCCTTCACCCCATGCCCTCTCCCCAAGGATCTTTTTCAATGATATCTCAACTGCTATATCTAGACATCTCTATGATTGCTAAATAACTGGTTTACGTTTTTAAAAATCTAAGTTTCTTTTTAATTATGTGTGTGTGTGTGTGTATGTGTGTGTGTCTGTGTGTCTGTGTGTATGCACACATATGAGTGAGGCCCTGAGAGGATGAGATGATGATGTCAGATCCCCTGGTGCTGATGCACAGGCAGTGGTGAGCCTCCCTGTGAGGATACTGCCAATTGAACTTGGGACCTCTGCGTGAGCAGTGTCTGCTCTTCACCGCTGAGCTGTCTCTCCTGTCCCACAGCTGATTTACTTTTAAGTTGTGGGTTTTAAATATAAGTAGCAACTCGACTTACCCAAGTCTGCACTTACTCAACAGTGACGCCCGGTGGCACACTTAACACCCCAGGCCTTCATCACAGACCTTGCTGAATTTTAAATGGTTTGTAAAGGATGCATAAAACCCTAGCTGGGGAAACAGATTTGCTTTACCCACAGGAACAGTTCTGCATCCGCCCTCTTCTCCTCTTGTAAGTGGCTTCCGTTGCCTCAGCCTGAGCTCCTTCCTCAAGTCTGGTGATCAATTAATTGGCCAGTGAAGGAGCAGGGAGATTAATTGGCCAGTGAAGGAGCAGGGAGGGCACGGTGACAGCCAGAAGATGCTGGCGTCCTCTGTGCACCGGGGCCTTCTGTGGGGAGTCTCCCCAGGGGAAGGGCTGTACCAAGGATGTCATATCCTGTGTAGTCAGCATGGAGAGGCCCAAGGGACACTTTTAATCTCCTTGCAAACACGGCAACTGGGGCAGAGGAGGATGAGCTAACTGGTACACAGCGCATGCCCAGTCAGTAGTCCTTGTGAGTGCGTGCGCAGCCCGGAGTCCTTGTCAAGGTGCTGCCCTTCCTCCTCGGAAATTAAAGCACAAATGACGTGCTTTGTCCTAAATGTCAAGGATGGATGTTGGGGAAATCAACCCTTTAACAACCCACAGCAATTCAGCACAAGCTTATATGACATAGGTGCAAAACCCAGCCCTGTCCTCCGCCTCCTCAGCGGGGGAGGGTAGTACAGCTCAGAGTTGAGAGGGTAGTGGGAAGGCCATCTGCACTGCCATCCTATCGTGTCTTCACCGCCATCAACACCATCACCATCATCGCCACCGATACCATGAGTATTTAAGGGAGCAGTTAATTCTTACCCTTCTAAGTCCTTAGTACTCTAGAATTCTTAGTTATTAGTCAGGTCCTTTGCAACCAATGAGGGTAGATTTAGATTGAGAGATTGAGAGCAGGCAAGGTAGTGTGGCTGTATAGTGTGCACACGGTGTGATTTAGCACTTGTTCCTATTGGCTGGTCTGCATAAGAGATATGATAGTCATATTTGAAAGAGTCAGGTTAGAAGAATGTCACAGTAGATAAGACAACATACCCAAAAGAGTGCATGGGTAAGAGTTCATGTTGGAAAGTTCCGGCACAGATCTAAATGGAGAATTCATTTGCTGGCAAACTGGAAGAGGTGTTGACCTTTTTGAGTAGTGATTAGTATTTCAGACATCATCTGTGTATCAGGTTCATAGGCACTGTTAGCCTACTGATTATTTAGAATTATTTATTATTCTCATTATTATTAGAATGTTTGTCATCCTACAGAGATAACTTAGTTTGTGTAATTTATTGTTGATTTCTAGTTTTTTCAGAAAGTCGAGGAGTCAGGTCTGGAATCCGAAGGAATTTTTCGACTCTCTGGATGTACTGCCAAAGTCAAGGTACTCAGTGTTCTCTCTCTCTTCCTAGATAAAGATGGGAGCTAGTCTTAGTATTCAGTGTCCCAGGGCCGGTGAAACATTTATAAAATAAAGTATTTGGTTGGAGGCCTGCTTACAGTTTCAGAGGGTGAGTCCGTTGTCATCATGGTGGGGGCAGATTGGAGACATGGCAAGAGCATGGGAGCGCAATGGTGCTCAGGATGCTACAGTGGTTGCTAAATGCTTCATTGTAATCAGAAAGAAGGCAGAGAGAAGAAGGAAATGGGTCTAGCACCCCCAGTGATACACTTCCTCCATCAAGACCACACCTACTCCATGAGGCCACACCTCCTTCATAAGACCCCACCTCCTAACCCTTCACTAATTAAGCCACTTCCTGATGACTAAGTGTTCAAATATATGAGCCTATGGGGAACATTCTTACTTAAACCACCACGACTGAGCAACCCAGTTCATCAACACTGTTGCTTGTCTTCAGTCTGGTGTTTGAAATGCCTGGATCTGTTTAGGGGATCAACTGTCTCGGCTTCTTTGGCCTTTGGCCTACTGGCTTTTACATTGCTGCTAATTGCTCTCAGCTTAGGCACATCCTTAAGTTCTTCTTTTGGTCGGATTTTGTCCTAGGATTCCTAGCAGTGCTCCTAACGCAGCTCTGAAATCCAATTCCATTTATGGTAATGTCAGCATCTACATAAAACCCCAGGGCAGCACTGTGAATCCCTTTGCTCTGCCTTTTTATACCCACACAGAGGTAAGCTCTACAGAGCAGTTAAGAGTCCTGGAAGAGAAAAACTTTTCTAGTAAAACATTTCTCTGTGCTTCCTTTTGGCACACACAATGAGAAGTCCATGCCCACCATTTTGTCACCCCAATCTGTGGATAGCCAATGATGGGTCACCCCAATCTGTGGACAGCCAATGATGGCCCTTGAGAAGAATGTACAAGTGGTGGCAAAGAAATGGTTGTGATAAGCCTGTGAAAGAAAAGGCACAGAGGCGGAGAGGCATCCCTTCGTTAATTCACTTAAGTATACACTTAGGAGAGTCTATTCCTATGAGAAGAAGGGTCAAGATAGAAAGGTGGAAACGTGGTACTTCTTGAGTGGAAAGAAACCGAGTAAGCTGTATCTATTGGCTCCTCCAGAGCCACAATGGACTGGTTGGTGATGGAAGAGAGGCAGTAGGACATAGGCTTGTCACTTCGTCCTAATAGGGGAGCCCTACACTGGGCAAAATGGGGCAAGTCTGGGCCATCTGCCTGCACAGCCACAGCCACAGGCTAGCACAGGTTCTGGGCCTGACCAGCTGAGGGAATCAGCCACCTGAAGCTCTTGGAAATGAATGTGTCAAGTTCTCATCTGAAGTGCTGTCTGGAGCTAGGCAGGTGGGAAGTTATGGCTCCACTCATCGAGTCTCATCTGGAAGGCAGATAGCTTCCCAGCAGTTCCGAAAGTGAGCTTGTTTCGATTTATCATGTTCCGTTTCCCTCTGGGGAAAGCACACAGTAATGAGGATAAAGCGTGGACTGCTTTGGTTGTCTGAAGTTGTCAGCCGAGTCAGAGACTCGAAAGAGAGCCAGAGTCAGGTTTCCCCACCAGAGTCAAACTCCATGCCTCTAAGCCCCTCTCTGTCAAACTCCATGCCTCTAAGCCCCTCTGTGCAGAGCCACTGTGAAGGGAAACGTTCCTTATGTGCCCCAAGTATGATGTGAGAGTGGAAGTTACTTTTCTTCGTCTACCCTTTGTGTGAAAACTGCTAACCAAAGGCCGATCACCCTTCAGCCTGTTCACAGACACGTAAATTCCCAAACCAAATTTAGGGCAAAGTCTTTTTTTCCCTTACTAAGTTTGATGTTGTGTCAGTCGGTTTATTCTGCCGCTTGTTAGTCCACAAATGCAATCCAGATGTTTTCCTAGTTCTGGCTTTAGGAAAGCATGGAAGAAATCCGAGCCAGTGAGCAGAAACTGGCTAAACGCTGTGCTTAGAGAGACAGTGGTCATGATACATTTCCCAGGCCTTCAATTCTCCTTTATTCAAACCTTCAGTACCTGCTTGTTAAGTTTTTTGCTTTGTTTTCTCATCCCTGAAGTACATTTCCTACAGATCATGCTTGGGGAAAGGCAGTTTTAAAAAGCCATTATAATTATTCTTGATTTGAGCCAAGTAAATGACAGTAATCGTTTGGGGGGAATGCTGCTTTTGAGTGGTCCAACTTTAGCTATTGAATGGTCCAGTTTTAGCTATTGAGTGGTCCAGCCTTAGCTATTGAGTGGTCCAGCCTTAGCTATTGAGTGCTCCAGCCTTTGCTATTGAGTGGTCCAGCCTTAGCTTTGCATTCTAGATGATTAGTGGGCCTGGCAGGAAGAGAGGAAGCTGCTTGCCTAGAGTAAAATGAGGGCATTTCTGCAAAGCCAGCTTCCAAATTTGAGGCCCACAGATCATTTGGAACCAATTTGATGCTTTGGAATGCTCAGTGATTTTCTTTTCAAAACATCACAGAGATTTGAGCCAAATGCTGGGAACGTGTTGTATGGAAGAAGGCAAACAGACATGTCAGCTCTCCTTTCCTCTGCTGCCCGCTGTTCTGGGGTTGACTGCTCCGCTGCTCTGCTGCCCGTTGTTCTGGGGTTGGCTGCTCTGCTGCCCGTTGTTCTGGGGTTGGCTGCTCCGCTGCCCGTTGTTCTGGGGTTGGCTGCTCTGCTGCCCGCTGTTCTGGGGTTGGCTGCTCTATTGCCCGATGTTCTGGGGTTGGCTGCTCTACTGCCCGCTGTTCTGGGGTTGGCTGCTCCGCTGCCCATTGTTCTGGGGTTGGCTGCTCTGCTGCCCGCTGTTCTGGGGTTGGCTGCTCCGCTGACCATTGTTCTGGGGTTGGCTGCTCTGCTGCCCATTGTTCTGGGGTTGGCTGCTCCGCTGCCCATTGTTCTGGGGTTGGCTGTTCTGCTGCCCGCTGTTCTGGGGTTGGCTGCTCTGCTGCCCGTTGTTCTGGGGTTGGCTGCTCTGCTGCCCATTGTTCTGGAGTTGGCTGCTCCGCTGCCCATTGTTCTGGGGTTGGCTGCTCCGCTGCCCGTTGTTCTGGGGTTGGCTACTCTGCTGCCCGTTGTTCTGGGGTTGGCTGCTCTGCTGCCCGCTGTTCTGGGGTTGGCTGCTCCGCTG
>NW_022196896.1:132547727-132551466 GCF_008632895.1 Mastomys coucha | reverse complement strand
GTTCTGGGGTTGGCTGCTCCGCTGCCCATTGTTCTGGGGTTGGCTGCTCCGCTGCCCGTTGTTCTGGGGTTGGCTGCTCCGCTGCCCGTTGTTCTGGGGTTGGCTGAAGGTGCTTTGGAGTTATGTTCCCTTGTGTGTTTGCTCTCTCTCCTGAGCTGGGAGCTTCAGTCTAGGCCTTTGCATTTTTTTACGAAGATGCTTCAGAAACTGATGTAGACTTAAGGAGACTTAAGGACATGACTTTGACTGTGTTCTCATTAGTGGTAAACAAAAAAATAGGTTTCTATTGACTGATAGATTGGCTGGATGGTTGATTAGGTGGATTGGTTGGTTGATTGGTGGGTTGGTTGGTTAATTGGTTGGTTGATTGGTTGGTGGATTGGCTAGTTGGTTGATTGGTTGGCTGGTTTGTTTGTTTGTTTGTTTGTTTGAGACATAATCTCACCATTTGAATCCAAGCTGGCTACACACTCATCATTATCCTGCCTTGGCACCTAATTCAGCAACCTTGAAAGGGATCTCAGTTTCTCAGACTCTGGGAGCCATGGAAGTGCTTGTGTCCGGCATGTTAGTGAGCTGATCTTGATGGGAGATGAACAAAATGGCTCTCCCTGTTCAAGGCCAAAAGTAGGCTTCTCACAAAAATGAGGGAGAGGCTGTGAAAAGCAAAAGGCTACCCGAGTCTCATCTAAGTGTCTCTGTAGAGCAGCGGGTATCAGCCAGGGAGGCCCGAGTCTCATCTAAGGGTCTCTGTAGAGCAGCTGGTATCAGCCAGGGAGGTGATTCCATCTGTCTGTTGTTTGAGGTAAACCCTCAAGTCCAAAAGCATGGTAGAAAATGAGTTTGACCATAGAAGCTTAAAGAACAGTTGCCACTGATAAACAATGAACTGATAATGCAGACTTTATCAATTAGGAACTTAATGTAAGTGGAACTTGCAGAGAGAAGCCTGGTGCTTTTAACACAAGCTGTCAGCATAGTGCATTGGAGCAAGGGATTGAGCAGGCATACCAACATATGGAAGATGTATATGTGAGTGTGTGTGTGTGTATGTGTGGGCAGGCATACCAACATATGGAAGATGTGAGTGTGGGGGAACAGGCATACCAACATATGGAATATATGTGTATATGAGTGTGTGTGTGTGTGTGTGTGTGTGTATGTGTGGGCAGGCATACCAACATATGGAAGATGTGTGTGAGTGTGTGTGTGACTGTGTGTTTGAGTGTGTATGAGTGTGTGTATGTGAGCATGTGTATGAATGTGAGTATGTGTGGGGGGGGGGCAGGCATACCAACATATGGAAGATGTGTGTGAGTGTGTGTGTGACTGTGCGTTTGAGTGTGTATGAGTGTGTGTATGTGAGCATGTGTATGAATGTGAGTGTGTGTGTGTGTGTGTGTGTGTGTGTGTGTGTGTTGACAGAGAGCTGCTGTACTCATTCCAAGAAGGTCATTATTCTTCCTGCACGCTGCAGTGAAGTCATCGTTGCTTTATTGGGGCATGTCTCATTCCACATGTGAAAGAGCAGAGAGGCATGTGCTCATGGCTTGACTTAGGAACAGAAAGGAGGGTAGCAGGAAAGTGATGGCAACAGGAAAATGGCAGTTCTGTCAAACTTAAGCAAAGACTTTATCATATGGGGGCTGTGCTGTCCACCAAGACCACAGGAATAAAGCTACAGACTGTAAAGAGGTTTTATATTTGTGCAGAATTAGCCAATTGTTTCAAAATTGTTACTATTTTTAGGAAACCTCTGGAAATGCTCTTAAAAATTAACTCACAAGTGGGCATTCCAACTCCATCATGTGGGAAGGTGAGGGTTAGCAGGTGTTAACTTTAGCTGTCAAGTTGTAAAACAGAACAGTTTGTGAAATGATAGGGGAAGAGGCTGTGACGCGCAGCCTCCCCGAGTACTGACCAACTGCTTTGCTTTGCAGCAATACCGTGAAGAACTGGATGCCAGGTTCAACGCTGACAAGTTCAAGTGGGACAAGATGTGTCACAGAGAAGCCGCAGTCATGTTGAAAGCGTTCTTCAGAGAACTGCCCACCTCCCTCTTCCCTGTTGAATATATACCCGCCTTCATCTCTCTGATGGAAAGTAGGTGAAAAAGTTAAATAGGATTAAATGTACTTAGACATAAGGCGGCCCAGCATGCGAGCTGCCGGTATATACTGTGAAGTGTGGTAACGCTGTGCTGACTGCTGGTGCTTGTGGACTCCGGGATGAAATGCCATTTATGATAGTCCTGGGTTTGCACATCTAAGTCCGATTGTTGTTCCTAATGTTTTAATTTACTGAGGAAGAACTCTTTAGAGTTTAAGGAGACTGTAGGGTTTTTTTTCTCAGTTCTGGAATGGCCAATTGATGCTTTTAAATACTTTAATTTGCCTGTTGACTGGCTCTGTCTTCGTTCACTCTACATACTTTCTTTCACACTCTTTGCATACTTTGAGAGCTGCTTTGAAACCTCGTTTGCTAGTTCCAGCCCCTGGGTCATCTCATGATCTGGGTCTTCTTCGAGAATGGGTAAATACTCCTCGTACTTTGTATGTGCACTTAGAGTCTCTTCTGGATGATGTGTTTGGCTGTGGTGTTTAAATGTCATTTGCTGGGCAAGACCAAAGCTGCCATCAATCACTGGGACAGTGACTCGGCATTTCATTTGTGACTCGGCATTTCATTTATGCGTCTGTGTGTTGTGTGTGTGAGTGCTGTGATTGTGTGTGAACATGTGAGTATATGAGTGTATGTGCGGGGGGGGGTGAGGGGGAATGTGAGTGTGTTGTGTGTGAGTGTGTATTTGTGACTGTGTCTGACTGAGTGCATGTCTGTGTGTGAGTGTGCAAGTATATGAGTATGTGTGTGAGTGTGTGTGACTGTGTATGTGAGTGCATGTTGTGTGTATTTGTGAGTGTGTGAATGTGTTTATAAGTGTGTATTTGTGTCTGTGTATGTGAGTGTGTGCATGTGAGCGTGTGTGTATATCTGTGTGTGTTGGAACTACCTTCTTCATATTCCATGGAATTCAGAGAGCACAGAGTATTTACCACTCGTGTAGAGTTACTGCATCTCTTCAGTCTTGGCCTCCAACTTGCTGGTTCACTTAAAGAACTAGATGGTATGTCAGACTGGAGGAAGAGTGCTCCATGCTAGGGTGCATTAAATAAATTAGCCACAAACTGTTAATGAGACAGTGTATGGCCAAGTTCTATCAGTAAAGTGAAAACAGAACATTTGCCAAATCAGACTATTAATTGAGACAGGAGCATTGTAATTCTCTGAAATGGAAAGAACTTCCACACCTGTGCACCTGCATAGCTACACAGCTACATGCCTACACGCCTGTACACCTACTACACACCTGCACTCCTGTATGCATACACTTGCGCCTGCATCTCTTGTCTTTCACTCTGAGGTGTTCTGGGATTGATCACATCTGATGACAAGGCTCTTGGCCTGCAATTCGTGTAGCAAGAGAATGTCCCATCTGAGCTTGGCACTGCACATGTTCTTCGTAGGTCCTTGTATTTCCACATGCTCACATCATGTACAGTATTAACTAGGCCTATGGCTTGTTCTTTTTAAAAACTTTGGCATGGCTTCCTCAAGTCCAAGTGGGCAATGCTGAGACAGTGTGACCAGAACTATGAATGTTCCTCCCCTGTTCCCACACAGGGGTCTGCACATATCACCAGCCCCCTCCAACTCCAGCACGAGTGCATACACACACACA
>NW_022196896.1:132533675-132547432 GCF_008632895.1 Mastomys coucha | reverse complement strand
CACACACACACACACACACACACACGCTCATGGCTGCAGTAGGTTCTCAGTTGAAGTTTCCCTTACTATGCTGCTCAGTGCTTTTACTAACAACCGAAGGTCTCAGCCAGTCTGTGAAGGGATTGTAAAGGTAGCCTGCATCTGAGAACTCCGCAGGACTCAGAGCCCATGCCCTGCATCTGAGAACTCCCCAGGACTCAGAGCCCATACTTCTGCCCTGCATCTGAGAACTCCCCAGGACTCAGAGCCCATGCTTCTGCCCTGCATCTGAGAACTCCCCAGGACTCAGAGCCCATGCTTCTGCAGGTACTCTTCACCAGCAGAGCATTTGGAAGAGGACACAAAGAGAAAAGCACTTTAAATTTCCAGCATTGATTATTCCGTGTGGATGGACTCCCTGAGTGTGAAGCTGACCCTCTGGTGCCATCTTGTGTCATTATGGAGTAACGTTCTCTCTTAGCAGTCTCCAAAACTAGCCACTTCCCCAAATGTCTATGTGAGAGGGAATAAATAGCACTGGTCATATAAGCAATGTGTCTGCACGTATGATGACAACTGTTTCTAGGTATTGAATTGAACATCGTGTGCATACGACCTTGTATAATCTTCATGCCAGCACTGTGTATATGCAAAAAGGGTCAATGCATTAGTACTGAGTGCAGGATTCGAACTTGGCTCCAGAACATATGTGCTTAGTGGCTGTGGGCTGCTGTGTCCTTGAGCGCAGTGCTTACTTGCTCTAGAATTGAACCTTGTCCTCTGTTCATAGCGTAATGCAAAGGTCTGGGGACACACCCTGAAAAGGAAACTGCCCTATAAATCTATAATTATTTAAAGAAACTTTTTGGCAACCTGCCTAAAAACAGGCATCCTGGGATTGAAAGGGAGGTGACAGACTGAGGCTCTTGTCCAAATGAACAAATTAACATTGTTGAGCTCAAAAGCTGGGCCCTTCCCACTAAGCTGTCAGAGCCCTCCTGCGCAACCAGATGTTCCCATGATTGCTGTCAGAACGCATCAGTGTGGTTTCAAGCGTGTGATTATTTCTGTCTTCTTGTTAGGAGGGCCTGACATCAAAGTGCAGTTTCAAGCCTTGCACCTCATGGTCATGGCCCTGCCTGACGCCAACAGAGACACAGCCCAGGTAAGTGGGGCTCATCTGGGGGAAGCAGAGGTGTGACAGCTCACAAAGCTGTCTGCATGGTGCAGCCCCCACCACCTTGCATGCTCTTTGTGACACTGCCGAGAGGCACACACAAAGGATGGAGATTCTAGAACTCTTTCTGAACATCAACATTTAGTTGCGCTGAGGGATGCTGAGAATCTAAACAGGGTTAAGTGTGGGGAACAAAGGAGAGAAAGACAAGAGGCTTACTGGAACCTGGATCTGGAGTAAGTGAGAGCAGTTAATACCTTATAAGAATACAGTTCTATCTGGAACTCATTGCAGCCTGGTGGGGGAATAATTCCAACGAGCCTTTGACGAGGGCATCTGAGACCATTGGACTGCGTGAGGTTTCTAGAATGTTCCCGTTTTAGAAAAAATAGAGACAATATAATTTAAATAGCTCTAAGTTTTAGGAGTTTGGATATCACCCTCAAGGGTCTGAGCATCTTTCAGGGTGGGGAGAGAGGGGCGCAGAGAAGCATCTTCTCTGTTGACCGTTGTCGACAGAGCATCTGCTGCACTCGCACCCGTGGCTCCTCCCCTCTGCCTTCCCTAGCATCCAGGCCTGTTTCTTTGTTGTGTGCTGTAAAATTCGGGATTCTCTCTTGCAATTTTGATGACGAGTATGCTCTTAGAGTTTGCTGGTATAGGCACAACAGGCGCTTGGACCCTCTGAATTGACACTGAAGTAAGACAAGATGAAAGAGCCCTTAATTTTAAGGCCAGTCAAAAGAAAGAAGAAAATGGAGATGCCAGGTTGCTTTCTCTCTGCATGCTTTTTGGGGGGAAGTGGGGCAAGGGGGTTTCTAAGAGTGGAAACACTTGGTTAAGTTAAAAAAAAACATGTGGCGCATGCCCATAGCCCTAGCCCTGGGAGTCTGAGGCAAGAGGATTGATTGTTGAGAAGGCCGGTATGGACTTGCCGGTGTGATGAGACACAATGGTTATGTAGCTTGCCTCCACAGCATAAAACAGCATTATTTTCCATCCTCAGTGCAAGGCCAGCACAGCAACCAAATGTCAGTTTTGAGTATCATTCAATACTTTTCCAAAAGTTACAGACCTTATTTTTTTCTGGTGCCCCCCAAACAGTGTTATTTTTATCACAAAACTCCATCTGATTTCAGATATCTTAGTCAGATGACCATCCTTTCCTATGAGCAAGGATGGAAAAATTGACAAGAAATTCTGTACATCTGAGAGGAAGATGGTGGGATGCTGGAAACTTTACACACACACACACATACACACACAGAGACAGAGAGACAGAGAGAGAGAGAGAGAGAGAGAGAGAGAGAGAGAGAGAGAGAGAAGAGACAGAGAGAGAGAGAGAGGGAGGGAGAGAGAGGGAGGGAGGGAGGGAGAGCGCACAGTCTTTGTCTTTCCGTTCTAATATGTTGGAGCTCGGATTAGAGCCGCTGGCTGTAAAGAAGGCAGAAACTCAACTGGGCAATGTGCTTCCTTACCTGAGATCCTTGGTGCCCCCACTTAAAGGACTGATGCTGTATGGTCGCCTCATTCCACCTTCCTAACCCGATCTCCTGCCTGTACAATCATTACAGTAGTATCTGCCTGGTAAAGTTTATACACAGATAGTGAGTGAAGGAAAATAGTATCAATTACTGAGAATCATGTCTGAGTCATAGACTCGCAAGGAAGCGTAAGCTATTAAAAAGACATGTTAAACATGTCCTAATCATGAGACTGTGGGAGGGCCAGGGGTGGATCCGTTAATAAAATGCTCCTGATGAAATTCTGAGAGCACAAATTCCAGTCCCCTCCAACCATGGGAAAGCCCTAGTGGCAGCCTGTGTCTGTAATCCCACCACCTGGAGGAAGAGACAGGACTGTTCCAGAGCCTTGCTAGGCACATGGTCGAGCTGAATTAGCAAGCTTCAGCTTCAGTGATGCACCCTGTGTCAAAAGATAAGCCTGCTCCATTTCAATCCCCAGATCCCAGACAGGAGAAGACAAGACACCTAAGAGTCGCTCTCTGCCCTCTGCACATGTACCATGGCACATGCATGTCTACACACACACACACACACACACACACACACACACACACACACACACACACCGGGGAGAGGGGGGAGATTGGTAGAATCCAGACTTGAGAAAGCAAAGAGTTCCCTCTGGGCGTTGCAACCTCTTGGTGAAGTGCCAATGGTTCTTGTAAAGGTCTGTACTTTGGGAGTTTAGCGCCCTTTGAAAATTACCAAGTTTCTTTGTCTTTTCTTTTAATACTTACAAAAGCTGCACATAAACATTTACTCTTCCAGGTGAAGAGTTTATAATTAAAAAAAAAAGTCAAAAGAATCAGGCATCGTGGTGCATGCATGTAACGCTAGCACTTAGGGATCTGAGGCAGGGAGATCACAAGTTGGAGGCCAGTATAAACAACCAAACAAGAACATGAGCAATTTCAGAAAGATGATCTGTCTAAAGTCATGTTTTGAAATGTTTGCTTGCCTTTGCGTTCCAGCAGAGGGAGGAGAGGCTCCTGTTGCTTAAATGTTTGTTTGTTTGTTTTTTCCTCAGAGAAACAGTAAATTGCTATTGGCAGCAGGGCTTTCAGTTGAGGGCGTTTTTACTTAAAGAGTTATTTTCCTTCCTTCACGACAAAATTGCATTTATTTTGTTTGAGCGGCAGTGTTTTCCTCTCCCCGGTTGATGTTTAATTTCAATATTTGTCAAGCTTGTTTAGGATTAGAAAGAAAGTCTATTATCTGTAGACTCCATGGTAATAAACCTGTAAGAAGGGAATTATTTTATGAAGCAGACAGTTGAATTAACTGCTCATGTTTCTTCTAAGCAATTTAAGAGGACATAGGACACATTTGCTCATCCTGGCCTTCGGGCACGTTCCTAGCAACCCAGTGAAGGGCTGTAGGGGATGAGTGGTCACCATTAGAGAAGCCCATCAGTGGTTCACAGGGGTGTGACTAAGTTCTCCTGTCTCTTGTTAGGCTCTGATGACATTCTTCAATAAAGTGATTGCCAACGAATCTAAGAACCGCATGAGCCTGTGGAACATTTCCACAGTGATGGCGCCCAACCTGTTCTTCAGCAGAAGCAAGCACTCTGACTATGAGGAACTGCTGCTGGCCAACACTGCAGCCCACATCATCCGCCTGATGCTGAAGTACCAGAAAATCCTGTGGAAGGTGAGTGAGTAAGGCTTTGATGGCTGTCCAATGTCCCTGTGAAAGATGCATCTGCAGGGAGATGCAAAAGCTCGGGAACAAGTGACTCTTAGAGATAAAAAGAGGCAGAAATGTGAGAAAAATAATTCAAGGTTGCTTGTGGCATCCACATACAGTCAACCTTCCCCATTCACGGGTTCCTCGGCTCTGGATTTAACCAAGTGTAACTCTAAAGAGCCTCCCAAAATTGTATATATGTATCAAACTTCCTTGGCACCAGTCCCTAAAAGGCCGAATAAAACACTGTCCTATACCACATTTGCATCGGATCAGACATTGTGAATCACCAGAAGTTGATTTTAAGTATAGAGGAGGATCCTTGCAGGTTATGTGCAAACACTGTACCATGTCTCGGCAGTCAGGATTCCAGAATCCAAAGGGGTTGGGAGCTAGTTCCTCTTGGAGACGGAGGAACAGTGGGGCACTCTGTAGACATGCTCAAAGCATGTTTTCTCTTCTAAACTGAAACCCTCCTCAATTTTCCAATCTCGATGAACGTCGCAGCTCTGGGGTTCCAGGACAATGAGGGCTGAAGCAACATTTCCATATCCAAAGGCTGAATTTATCATGTGCCTCCTTCCACTCAAGGCTTGCTTTCTCCTCCAGGTTCCATCTTTCTTGATCACCCAAGTAAGAAGGATGAATGAAGCCACCCTGCTGTTGAAGAAGCAGCTCCCAAGTATGAAGAAGCTGCTCAGGAGGAAGACCCTGGAGCGGGAGGTGAGAGCGTCAGTGGGGCAGTGGGTAGAGCCACAGCAGGGCTCAGCTTTCACTTCTTACAGGAGAATGATGCTAATATCCACACAGATACTGTGGAAAGTCCCAATCAGCAGACACCAGGGTCGTTCTGTTGTGTGGGTTACATGCTTTGGGGTTAGAGTCCTTGACGTGTCAGTCTCCTGAAGACCATGTGGTATTCCAGGAATGACAGTTAGATGCCCCTTTAGTGGTTTACAGGCAGGCAGGTTGTCAGGCTTGAATGTGAAGTGTCCCCCAGAGGCTCCTAGGTCTGAACACTTGGTCCTTGGCTGGTGGCCATTTGGGAATGTTGTGGAACTTTTAGGAGGTAGAGGCCTCTCTGGAGGGATGTGGGTCACTGAGGGTTGGGGTCCTAGAGGGCTTATTGCCTGGCCTCACTTCCTCTCCACTCTCTGCCTCCTGGGTGTGGCTGTGGTGTGAACTGTCAGGTTTCTGCCCGGCCTCACCTCCTCTCCACTCTCTGCCTCCTGAGTGTGGCTATGGTGTGAACTGTCAGGTCCCTGCCCGGCCTCACCTCCTCTCCACTCTCTGTCTCCTGGGTGTAGCTGTGGTGTGAACTGCCAGGTCCCTGCCCGGCCTCACCTCCTCTCCACTCTCTGCCTCCTGGGTGTGGCTGTGGTGTGAACTGTCAGGTCCCTGCTGCTGCTGCTGCCCTGCCCTTCTGCCATGGTGCGTGCATACCTGTGGGGCCATCAGCCAAAATGAGCCCTTTCTCCCTTCAGCTGGTTTAGTCAGGGTATCCTTCTGCAGCAGCAAGAACATGCCTGTGAGAGCATATCAAATAAGTAAGAAAAGACATTTCTTTGATGGTCAAAAAATGGGAGAGATAATTGTCTATTTTTTTAAAAAAAATAAATTAATTCATAGCGAAATTTGTATTGAGCACACTTGTGTATATGGAGATAGACATAGAAATATTTTTCAAAATAATTATCTTACTTTAATTAAATGTAGGGTGGCAGTTCATTCCAGGCATTGATTTTATTCAACTCTGAGAGTGCAAAATCTTGTAACTCATTTTGTTAAAAAAACAAAAACAAAAACAAAAAGAAAGAAAGAAAGAAAGAAAGAAAGAAAGAAAGAAAAGAAAAAAGAAAAAGTATAGCAATTTAGAGGATAAGGGATCTAAGTGCCATGAATATTCAGGAGTATGCAAGAGTGTGAGAGCAGCTATGGGGACAATGAGCCAGGACCACTGATACAACAATGATACAGATACAAGTGCCATTGTGGATTTGTGCACAACAATGAAGGAAGTGGGTTCTAAGCTCCAGTGAAGGGAGAAAGGACCAGCATGGGGCCTGAAGGAAGGGGTGCAGTGTTTGCCAAGGCGGTGGGGGGGGGATGTCAGATACTAGTTAGTACTCATTGATATACTCACAATTAATCGCAACTAATGCCTGTATCCCACTTATTGATTGCATGGAAAATGATATCTTACCCCCCTCCCCCAAATAACAACCTTTCTTATTGTTTTGTGCTGGGGTCAAACTCAGAGCCTGGCTAAGCAGCCGGGCAGTCGCTCCGCAAGCAAACTAGCTCCTCGCCGGAACCAGCAGGTTGGTTAATTTGACAGGTTTTTCAGTTTGAGTCCAACATCTGGATTTCCTTAGAGACAGTTCTTTTAGGAACTATTGAAACATCTTTGTTCACTAGTTTGGATGTGTATGGCTGGCCTTTTTTGACTGGGTAGTAACTTTTATTAAAGAATAAACATTCTGAATGTTATAGTATGGCCAGTGTGGCCACTTTAGAAGTTAGATCCATAGGGCTTGAGCCAGTTTCTTCCTCTCAGAGCCTGCTAGAAGGTACAGTGGAACCCACCTTGGGCCTTCCTCGGCTGCACTGTTAGTGTCCAGAGCTCTGACAGGTGCGTACTGGTGGTTTGGGGGTTTGTACGCTTGTCATTTTCATTCTGGAAGGGTTTAGTGAGAAAAGTATGGTACAGTTAGAAGGTCCCAGTGCAGTTAGAAGGTCCCAGTGCAATTAGAAGGTCCTGCCCCAACTCAGCTTGCAAGCCTGGTGTTCTTATCATACAAATTCCAGGACAGACCATGGCATTCATTTCACAGTCTCGTCATAAGGGTGGATTCTCACAGGGTTTATAAACTGTGTCATAAAGTCTGTTTACAAGCTACAGTGTTGTAGGGATGCCAGTTATTTTAATGCTTTGATGGTCTACAGAGCACTGTACATTCTACAGTTGTAGGCACCTAAAGACAAAATGCTTCGACTCCATCATGCCACGCCTTTGTGCATAATCTTGATTGAAACAATCAATCAGCAAGGTACAAATTCAGAACATTGGAAAGAGCTAGTGAGGTGTCTCCGGTGCTTTCTGCATGGCCCTGAAAGCCTGCTTTCAATCCCTGGGACCCACGGGGTGAAAGGGAAGAGCTGACCCTCCCAAGCTGTCCTCTGATCTGCACAGACATATATACCCCCAAAGAAGTAATAAATAAATAAAATGAAAACTTGGTAAGGCTGTAAAATAAAACTTAGTCACTGCTGACTTATACCCTTGGAGAAAACAGGAGGACCCAGGCAGGATGTCCGCTGAACCCGCACGTATGTCCACACCAGATTCTCTGTGCTTGTGTACCAGACATGAGTACACTCGATCCTCTGTATCGACAACAGGCGGTGCCTGTGAATATTGGAAACATCCGTAAGTCACTGCTGTGTTGGTTCTGAACGAGTACAGATCCTTTCCGGTGCTAAGTCTTCTCAACATGATGCATGGCAGCTTATTGACAGTGTTTTTATGTGTGTGAGTTATGACACTCCAGCTGAACATGACTTAAAGTGTTCTGGGAGGATGTGTGCGGGTGAGGTGTACCTGTGTCATGTTCTCCAAGGCCCCGCATGAGGACTAGTGGGTGTTGGTGTGTATGGGTTTTAGACCCAATGCTCTGACAATCTCAGTGGTGATAGCATGCACTCCCCCTACCTCAAGTGACTGGCAGCATACAGGAAACGCTGTCTCTTGTCCTGCTTCAGTTGCTTTAGAAGCAGTAGTGTGCACCCTATCGTAGTGTGCCCAATCCTCTGTGCTTCCTCTCTGTATTTGTGTACGGATGGACAATAGCTTGGTTAGGCCACCCAGAACAGTGAACCCCACCGGCATCCGATCTGGTTCTCTTATGATTTGAACTTCCGTGAATAAACTAGCATATACATCTCTGTTTTCACAGTGGAAATCTGTTCAAAGTTGGATTTATAAATGAGGGATTGTGGAGTCAGTGCGCATAGGCACTGCATCATTTAATAAATACCCAAACATTTTCCACAAGGATTGTGGGATTCTCAGGGTCAATCTGAAAGATGTAATGTGTTTTCTTTAGGTTTCAAGCCCCAAGACCTCAAAGGTACCACAGAAATCACCCTCCTCAAGAAGAATGGTAAGGTTTTTTTTCTGACTAGTGGGATGTCTGTGTGTGTGTTTGTGTGTGTGTGCATGTGTGTGAGTGTTTGAGCATGTATGTTTGCGTGAGTGTGAGAATGTGTGTCTGAGTATGTGTGTTTGTGTATGTGAGTGTTTGAGTGTGTGTGTGTGTGTGAGTGTGAGCATGTGTGTGAGTGTTTTGAGTGTGTGTGTTTGTGGGGGAGAGTGTTTGAGTATGTCTGTGTGTGTGAAGCATGTATGTTTGTGTGTATGTGTGAGCATGTGTGTGAGTGTTTGAATATGTGTGTTTGTGTGAGTATGTGTATGTGAGTGTTTGAGTGTGTGTGTTTGTGTGTGAGTATGTGTGAGTGTTTGAATATGTGTGTTTGTATGTGAGTGTGTGTTTGTATGTGAGTGTTTGAGTGTGAGTGTGATGCTGGGAAGTGGACATGGGGCACTATGTACACCAAACAAGCAGGAAGCCTTCTATCACTTCTGTTATTTTTCATCTTCGAGATGGTCTCACCATGTAGCCAAGGCTAGCCTTAAACTAACAGAGCTATTTTACCTCCATGGCCTGAATATGAAGATTATATGCATGTGTCCCCCCTAGTTCCCACCATTGCCTTCCCTTGGCTCTGTGTGTGTGTCCCTCTAGTCTCCACCATTGCCTTCCCTTGGTGCTCTGTATGTGTGTCCCTCTAGTCTCCACCATTGCCTTCCCTTGGTGCTCTGTATGTGTGTCCCTCTAGTCTCCACCATTGCCTTCCCTTGGCTCTGTGTGTGTGTCCCTCTAGTCTCCACCATTGCCTTCCCTTGGCTCTGTGTGTATGTCCCTCTAGTCTCCACCATTGTCTTGCCGTGGTGTTCTCACTGTGTATCCTTTGATTCTTCTCCACTCCTTAGGACACAGCTCTTATCACAGTAAGGTAGTTTGGGTTGACTACATCTTTACTAATTACTAATTTACTAATTCTATTTACACTTGAGTCTATTTCTATTTCTGTGGGTTAAAATGTCACTATATTATTTCAAGAGAACAGCTAACATAGTGTTCTAGGGCATGCATTGTAGCAACTCATACACATGTATATACCTGTGTGTGTGTACATCTTAAAGTAGGGTTTTAGGACATTGTTCAATAAAGATAACTGATAGATATCATTTAATATATATGTACATATATAAAGATATTATAAGTATCATTAGATTTATATATACATGCATATATATTTAATAAAAACACTGATATATATATTTCATTATACGTATGTGTGTATATATTTAAATTAAGGCTTTGAGGCTATTGTTCTGTAAAGATACTGATAAAAACCCTTTGTCAGAATATTTGTCAGAATCC
This sequence comes from Mastomys coucha, assembly GCF_008632895.1. Lineage (NCBI taxonomy): Eukaryota > Metazoa > Chordata > Mammalia > Rodentia > Muridae > Mastomys > Mastomys coucha. Next base: position 132,537,554 of record NW_022196896.1, on the reverse strand, counting down.
ACGTTTTCTTCCCTGTGATCCCCAGGCGCTTGAGGGATGCCTACAGGTGCAGTGAGAGTAGAGTCTCAGGTCGGATGTGGTGGCTTGTCTTCTAGAAAAGAAGGAAGGCATGCTCCAGTCCAGCCGAGCATTGGTCATGTGTGCCGGTGCTCCTCATTCAAAGTCCCTGATTTCCACCTCCCGAGTGCAGTCAATGGCCTGACATTCACCCTAATCTGACCGAGTTTGGCTCTTTCCTCAATGACAGTCTGATGTGCCAGAAGGTGTCATAAGGGTCCATGCTCCGCTTCTTTCCAAAGTGTCCATGGCCATTCAGCTCAACAGTCAGACGAAAGCCAAAGATATCCTGGCGAAGTTTCAGTATGAGAACAGGTAAGTGCACCTGTCTTCAGGCCACGCCCCCAGATGGGCGTGCAGCAGGCAGGCCTTGTTTCAGGCCACGCCCCCAGATGGGCGTGCAGCAGGCAGGCCTTGTAGGTTTACAGGTAGATTATACAGGTTAAGATGGCTGGACAGTAGGACTATCACCAGCAGGCTGGGTTCTAAAGGAGATGGTACAATGCGGTTCTCTTACTAAGATTTATTTTGATCTTTTTTTTTTTTTTTTTTTTTTTTTTTTTTTTTTTTGCATATGTTATCTGCCTTGTGTGAAGGTACCCACAGAGGCCCAATTGGATCCCTTGGAGCTGGAGTTACGGGCAATTGTGAGCCACCTAATGTGGGTGCTGGGAATTAAACTTGGTTTACTGGAAGACAGGCAAGCCTTCTTAATGGCTGAGTAGCCTCCCCAGCCCCATGATTCTTTTCTTGAAAATGAGACTTGGTCAATGAGTTTTATCTTTCATTAGAACAAGAAATATGGCAGTTGGTTTTGTCAATATCTCAGTTCCAGAAGTACCATGTAGCTCCCTGGACACCATTATGGCTCCTTTTAAAACCTGTAAGCCCTCACCCACAGCGTCTGAATGGTGCCCACAGCTCTTGGCACGTATCCCCAGAAGTGTCCATAAAAAAAGCATTAGCCAACCTTATAGGCATGCGGACTCACATAGAAGCAGCTGACCCTACCGTTTACAAATGACAAGAAGCACCTGATTAGATTTATTAGTTGGAACGTAGATGCAGGTTGTATTATTTCTAGTGAAATTTGTGTATATCTGTAAGTGTTCAGAGCAAATTCCGATGAAGCAGCTTCATTTGGTGTACATGCCATGTGACTTTGTGCGTATAATGGTTTTTAACTGACAGATACATGGGGGTTAGTTAGTGATTATGACTGGGGAAGACAGACATAGTTCTAAGGGCAACATAAAAGTGCCTGTAGTGTTAGAACCCTGGTACTAAACTCTTGACTGGGATGGGGTGGGATTAACAAGCCTCTCTGACAGTGTGCTTGTTATAACATGAATGACCATATGGTCTAGCATCCATTGTCCTGGACATTTATTCCCCATATTTGAAGACAACCCACTCACATAACCCAGAACACCAGAACAGCTTTGTTAAACAAAACCAGATAAACTGTAGAAATCCTTCAGTGCATAAGTGACTAAACCATGCTGGGTCCCAAGACACTCTCTGCAACAAAAACAAAAAGGACTCTTGGGTCTCTAGGGATTCTAGCTGTGCTCTCAGTTCTTACCAAACTTGGAAAATAAGGAACTTGTAAGAATACAGGCTAGGTAATGCTTGTTTGCCGGGAATGAAGGATCAGGTTCAGGCGTAGGAAGGACTGGATGGTAAGTGAGACCCAAACAGGGTGGCAGTGGGTGTTCTAGGGCAGTAGAAATGGCATATTGACTGAATCTATGCCAACGTTGTCTCAAGATGCTGCTGCTGCTGCTGGCGGGACTATGAATGATACCTGCGGGCAGCGTGTATGATACTAAAAATGATACCCACATCTATAGTCGCCTCAAAGAAAGATCACTTTGCTAAAAATACAAAGGGAGTGATAAAGAAGGAGGAGTAAGCACCTTCCTCTTCTCTACAGGGTTGGAGACTGCTCCTGGCTCGTCTCCCCATGAATTCTCTTGTCCCTGGGATAGAAAAGTTGAATTAGGCAATTGCTTTCTCTGACTACTTTTTGTTATATGGCAGACTTGAAAAGAAATGGCCTTCAGGTGGTTGTTAAAGCACTAGGGAAGCTTAGGGCCGTGACCCCGGGTCAAGAGGGAATCCATTCAGACTTAGCCAACACAGAAATCAGCCTGGCTTCTCTTGAGTGGCAGGGCAGTCCGAAACAGGTAGCCACGCCCACATTGCCTCCTCTCTCCTGCAGTGCTGACTCCTGCACTGCGGTACTCTGTCACCATAGCCACCTCCCCTGTATCCCACTGATTGACAGCAGTCTTAGCCACTCTAGACAGCCGCCCCTCACAAACATCCCACTGATTGGCAGCTGTCTCGGCCACTCTAGACAGCCGCCCCTCCCCAGCACACCACTGATTGGCAGCTGTCTCAGCCACTCTAGACAGCCGCCCCTCCCCAGCATCCCACTGATTGGCAGCTGTAGCAGCTGCTTTAGACTCAGGTTCTCATTGCTGTTGTCTTGATAACAGCTGTGATAAAGTTCTGTGGGGTGTATTTCATCAACATACAATGACCTGTCAGTATTCACTGTGGATTTAGAAGGAGCCCTAAACTGCTGCTGTTTTGTTTGTTTGTTTGTTTGTTTGTTTTTTAGTCACGGTTCATCTGAACGTATTAAGATGCAAAACCAAAGGTTATACGAAGTTGGAGGAAATATAGGTAAGGATTGTTCAATAATCTCTATGCCCATATTCCATGATATATAGAACAATAAGCCTTAATCAGCACTTGAGCTGGGCAAGCATCTACCCTCTGTGCTATTAAAACCTACTTCTCCATCAGTAACCCCTGGTTTAACCTGCCATGTTCAGTTTAAGCAGCTCTTAACTTCAATTGGCCAGCCCTCATGGCCATGTTTTCATGACTCACCTAACCCCATTGTGTGGGTGTCTCCTCTCTCACCTTCTTCCTCCCTTCCTCGTGGTCTCTCCTCCAACCCCAACCCTGGGAATGAAAACTCTGCCCATCTCTCCTCTGCCCAGCTATAGTCTGTAGGCATCTTCATTCATCAGTCAGAGATAACTTGAGGGCAAGGTTACATAGCATCACTTGGGTCTAGTGAGACCCTCCTTGTCCCTGGGGGCAGCCAGGGCCAGTATTTAGCATTGTAATACATAACAACAGACCAACACCACCGCCTGCCTTGTGCACTGTACTGCTATGCTAGCAATCTCACACAGGGGAAAGGTCCGGAGTTTCAGAACACCTTAGAAAAATGGTGGACCTGTGGCCCAACACCTTCAAGTCTACTCCCGGTTCTTTACTCCACTTTGTCTGCTTTACAACACACTGCTGCTGTCTCTCCCACATTTCTTCTTCCAGTTTCTTTTCTCTTGAAACCACTCTAGTCAAGCATCCTCCCCAACTCTTCACCCAAATTATGCTCTCCTTCCGGGCACCCAAGAGCTCGCACTGAGACACAGGCACTGCCTCGGTCTAAGTTAGCTGCCTGGCTTGAGCGTCCCTGACTGAAAAACACTTGTCTCCACCTGCTTCTGGGGACAGCATGAGTTTCTGAGTTTCCTCCTGCGTCTCCGAGTCTCTGGTTCCTTTTCAGTTCTCTTGGTTGTAGTCCTTGAAAGTCTGGGTGTATACACAGCTTCTTAGGTGAACTCAACAGTCTTGTTGCTTTAAATTCACCTGCCTGCTAAAGTTTCACAGACTGGCCTCCCGGTCTACCCTCTGGATACGGCACTTGCACAGCCTGCCCCCCTGCGCACTGCCTGGGCATCTCCCATTGGCTGGGGCGGTTCTTGCAGCGCTCTGCCTGGGCATCTCCCATTGGCT
>NW_022196896.1:132489872-132533046 GCF_008632895.1 Mastomys coucha | reverse complement strand
GGGGCGGTTCTTGCAGCTCTGCCTGGGCATCTCCCATTGGCTGGGGCGGTTCTTGCTGCGCTCTGCCTTCCTCTCCTACTTGCCTCTCCATGCCTTTGCTGATACACCTCCCTCTCAGTGATGTCTTCTGGTCCAAACCCTCCCTGTTTTGTTTTCCTCTGATATTCCAGTCACCAAGACTTAACTTTATATTTCATATATGTACTTACTGTCTACATACCCACAGGAGAAGTCTTGAGACATTGAATGGTGCCCCGTTAAGTTATTTCTACAGAAAGCAACAAAATGTCCATTCTTTTTTTCCTCTCTTTTTAACAATAATGTTTTATTTTTGAGATTGTAACTATGTCTCTTTCCCTTTCCCTTCCCTTCCCTTCCCTTCCCTCCCTCCAAACCCTTCCAAACATCTTGCTTTCTTGCTCTCTTTCAAACTAAAAGACCCATGGCCTCTTCCTCACTAATTATTGTTACATACATATATGTACATACAGATATATACCTAAATATAATATACCAGGTGCATTATGTCACTTGTATGTGTATTTTCAAGGCTGACCATTTGGCGTTGGTTATCCAGTCAGTATGATCTCCACTTCTCTCAATGTCAGCTTTCCTCAGTTGCCGGTAATCACGTAGGGTTGGGTCTTGTGGCCTTTCTCCCGTGAACTTTACAAATCTGTTTAGCTGTCTTTGTTCAGCTCATGTCCAAGCAATCATGTTGGTGAGACTATGGATCTAACTTCTGACCTTACCAGGAGACACAACTTCCCAGCCAACTTCATGATCCCCTGCCTCTTACAATCTGCCCATGGCCCTCTTTTCCACAATGCTCCTTAGGTTTAGGTGCAAGAGCTGTTTTGTGGGTGTAACCGCTGGAGCTGAGATCTACAGCTCTGCATTTTAATTGTCTGTGGTTTCACACCCATCTGCTGCAAAGACAAATTTCCTTGATGAGACATGAGAACCGCACTGACCTATGGGCAGAAGGGCAGTTATTGAACAAAGTTAGGGACGGTGCTGGTTTAGTCAAGTGGTGGCTGTAGCTTCTCCATGATCTATGACTTCACTAGTTCTGGGAAGCTGGCTAGGTTTCAGTACCAGGAATGATTTGCCTCTTATGAGCAAGTCTGGTTAGAGAGCTGGTAGGTTACTAGTGCCACATGTGCCACTAGTGCACCCATAGGATTCTCACACCATGCTGGCTATCCTTGTGGGTCATCAGTGGTGTTTTGATTTTTGGTGTTGCTGTTTGCATTCCGATGCTGTTTTTTTGTGTTTTAATCATGGCTTCCCACGCCTTTTCCCAGTCTCTGCTGCTGTACTTCTTCCTCTCTGTGCCTCTAGTTCAAGGTTTTTTTTTTATTATTATTCATGATGTAATGCATTTCCTTCTTGTTCCTTTTCTGTATTTTTTTTTATTTCATGCTTATTTTATCTGAGTCCTTTGCTTTATCTTAGATTACAAGGGCACACTACTGCACCGTCACACCTTGCTCGTTTGCTCCTTCCCTCCTCCTTCCCTCCTTCCTTCCTTCCTACCTTCCTTCCTTCCTTTGGTTGATTCTGGGGATAGAGCTTATGTTATGTCCTGCTCACAAGACAACCACTTTATTGGTGTGAGCTTTTTTATTTTCTCTTTCTTTTAGGACAACACTGTTTAGATCCTGATGCATATATATTGGATGTGTATCATGTAAATCCTTGTGCAGAATGGGTCATCAAGCCCTAGACAAGTCTTTAAAATATGCCCAGGACGGTTCCTGCCCTGTATTATATGCCAAGAAGATTCTGCATTTGTGGGGAAAAAACACTGCCCTGAAGTATTTGCTCCTGTAATCCTGGTTCTCCTGGAGGGGTGGTGTGGCCAGCTCTGGCCATATGAACTACAGAGGAAGAGCTGGTTAACATTGAGCTCAACTTTCTTATCACAGTTCCCTGGTAAAAGGTGGGACCCAAAGGGAAGGCCAGCGTCACTCATCCCGGAGCTCTATAGCAGAAATAGACTTGGCCCTGTGACCGGGAAGAGACTGAACTTCTGATGGGAAACATACAATATTTATGCTCTGACTTGCTCCTGGATTGGACTGGTGCTCAGCAGTCCTTCTGTGCAGCACACTCTGAGGACTTGGTCGCACCGTGGTGCAGAGGAGCTTTCCTCAAACCCTGAGTATCCAGATGCTACCTTATGCCTCCATGGTCCAGGGGCGCCGCTCCTCATTGGCAAGCCCCGCTTGGCAAAGGGCATGTTGTGCACATCCAGAGCTTCCCTATGGCCCATAGCCTTGGCGTCTTCTCTTGTCTCACTTTTGGTGCTCAGTGAATAAATGCCTTTCTCTAGTCAGCATGGATTTCCTTTACAGATCAAACACATTTTTTTTTTATCCTTTCACAATAGTCACATCTGCAGCTTCAAACCAAAAAATACAGAAATGCGTTCATCCATAAGTGCTGAAAATGCCATTAGGCCTAGAGTTTACAAGTTGCAAAAGTTCTTTGTGCTCTTGGATCATTAACAAGAGATGTGGCAAGTGGATTGGCACTTGGCTGTGGAAGCTGGAGATCGCCTCACAGTCCGCATCTTGTGTAACCATTGTCCAGATGTGCAGCTGGAGACATTCAGTCCTCATGGTTTTAACGGGAACAATCTAGAATGTACCAACGGACAGGACAGCCCCACCTTTCATCTCTGAGATTGTAGTTGGAGTCTTCATTCATCCAGCACCACGTGCCTCATCTTGAACTTCACAGGCTCAACGTTTGATGGACTTAGCAGCAGTTACAACATTTAAAAGACTCGTGTGGCTGGCTGTCAGTTCAAGCAAAGTTGAATTACAGATTCAGAAGAGCCGTTCCCTTACTGACGTAGCCCATGTCCAGATGCAATGCAAGGACACTAGCTGCACGTGCAGAGGAGATCTCCTATACTGTGTCATACCTGATACTGAGACACAACATTCTTCACTCCCGCAGTCAGATCATCTTATTTGTTTGACCTATTTATGAATTTCTGTTTTCTCCTTCTTAAGAATCCACGAGCAACCAACCATGTACCACAGAGGTTTCCATGTATCTCAGTGTTTGACCAGTTTCTAGGCTGCCCAGTGGGTCAGTGAGTGTGTTCAACAAGCACATCATCTTGCCGTGCAAGCAGTGAGTGACCATATCACTTTGTCTAGCTGTTGGGTTCAAGGGAATCACTGACAGGAATCCCTGCCCCCACGTGGAAGCTGCATGGAAGCTGCGTAGAAGCCATCGTTCTAGAACATCGCTATGCTTACAGAAATGCTTGGAGATATTCCTGTGTTTCTTTGCATTAGGACCCAGTTCTGTCGAATTTATATACAGGATGCACTCTTTTCAAGAGTTTCCATTTCATTCTTCTGGAAACACATTAATTAGACCCTAGGCACTAGCTTTAGTCACAGGTCTTGAGAAGCAGCCACGTGAGGCTCAGCATTTTGTACCCACTTGTTGTGTAGCTTCAGATGTAAGTTGAAATTAATCATTTAAGTTTATCCAGGAATGTGACAATTCTCAAATAGCTGTGTCATATGAAAGATAATGTCCATATCAAGGTCAACATTGGCTGTGTCTTTTTGTTCCCAGTCACACAGTTAATTGACTAGAGAAGTTTTAGTAGACACGCAAACTAGTGTTTGCATGGTTTCATTAATTTTATTCTGGAAGAATAAAAATTTCAATTAAATTTAAAATGCCTGTCACTTACTTGTTGAAAGAACTTTGGCCTCTTTAAGAGTTGGTTTTCAAAAGCTAAGTAGCCAAATTGTTACAGTGGATTTGCCCACAAAAGAGAGGCCAGATACATGGATGGTAAAAGATATTCTTTTTAGTGTCTCACCTTTACCATAAAGTGCTCTTGATACACAAGTAGTTAAATAATGTCATTCAGGAAAGTATTAAAGGAAATGACTTGTGGGACACACGTTCAGGAAGACTTCTACAACTGCCTTGGTTCTCACCTTTCTTCCTAAGAGAGTTCAGCTGGGACATGATTCTTCCAGCCAGTGCTTGGACAAACTGGAATACCAATTCCTTACAGTGTATGTGTGCAGTATAAACTACCTCACCAGCCTTTCTTAAGGAGAAGAATCAAGTGGACTTTAACTTGTTTTGTTTGTCTGTTCAGCTATCCCTGGGTCTGACTTTAGTCACTTCAGTTAGCTTTCAGTGTGTGTTTTGATCATATGTCATTCACGCTGTAAATGAGTTCTAGCGAAAGCATCAAAAACCATGGAAGTGTGCCCTGCGGTGTGCTCTGACAGAGTCCGTGTGTGTCCCTGATGGGCTGCTCATGTTTCTAACCATGCAGGGACCCAGGTTGTCCATCTTTTCTGGTAGTGTTTCCCACTGCTGTCCATGGATTTCACTTGACTGAAAACTGAGGAGGTGAAAATGTTTCTCTCTAGCAGGTATGTTTTAACTCTTTTTGTGTGTACGTCTGACTTGCCTGGAAGGACTGTATATTAGGGGATTGAGTACTCCTCTTGACAGGCATTTTCAACTATTTTCCATAAATATGCCACTTAATAAAAGTAATATGACATGAGATTAAAGTGTTTCTTTCAAATGCTTTACCGTTTTACACACTCTTATCTCATTTGAAAATGCCATCTTTTACGCATATCCTATCTTCTAAAGCTTTGTAATTTATTTAGGAAAAAAAACATACATCAATGGAAATTCCAATATTGTGTGTTTTCTCCTTCAGGTAAGAATACTGAGTCTTTGTTCCATCAGCTCTTATTAAATGTGGGCATTGACTTTTACCCATAAAAATAAAAGAGACAGGGCCGGGCGGTGGTGGCACACACCTTTAATCCCAGCACTTGGGAGGCAGAGGCAGGCGGATTTCTGAGTTCAAGGCCAGCCTGGTCTACAGAGTGAGTTCCAGGACAGCCAGGGCTACACAGAGAAACCCTGTCTCTAAAATAAATAAATAAATAAATAAATAAATAAATAAATAAATAAATGAGACAAAACTAAAATTACTCTTAGAAAACTCGTTACATCTGCTTGCACAATAGGTCTGGTAGAAGAACAGGAGTTTTAAACACAAGAGGCTTGTTTCTGAGGCTATTGCTGTCACAACATGGACAGTGAGCATTCACAAAAGCGCCTTGCCACTGTCATAGAGAAAGATCAGTGGTCTAGCACCGGCTATTTCACAACTTTGCTTGGGTTAGCTCTTGCCTAGGCAGGATTTTAGTCATGTATAATAAAGGCATCTTTCACATATGTATGAAAATTTTTTATAAATACAGAAAATATTTTGATAGTTTTGTTAACATTCCCTTTTTTTAAAAATCCAACCTTTTACTACATATCCTATGCAAAAGGCAAAAGCACTTAAAGTGAAAAGGGCAAGAGTAAAGTAATACTGGGCACACGTGTGGGCCTGAGTCTAGAGTAAAGTAATACTGGGCACACGTGTGGGCCTGAGTCTAGAGTAAAGTAATACTGGACACACGTGTGGGCCTGAGTCTAGATCAATGACATCAAAGGCTGCAGAGTACCACACATACATGCACATATACATACCAGACAGTACCACATACACATGCACATGTACACACCAGACAACACCACACAGGCATGTGCACATGTACACACCAGACAGAACTACACAGGCATACACATATATAGACCAGACAGCACCACACAGGCATGTGCACATGTACACACACCAGACACCACACACACACACATGCACATGTACACACCAGACAGCACCACACAGGCATGTGCACATGTACACACCAGACAGCACTACACAGGCATGCACATATATAGACCAGACAGCACCACACAGGCATGTGCACATGTACACACACCAGACACCACACACACACACATGCACATGTACACACCAGACAGCACCACACAGGCATGTGCACATGTACACACCAGACAGCACCACACAGGCATGTGTACATGTACACACCAGACAGTACCACACACACATGCACATGTACACACTAGACAGTACCACACACACATGCACATGTATGCACCAGACAGCACCACAGAGGCATGTGCACATGCACACACCAGACATCATGTAAAACAAAGGTTAGGAAATAAAAGTGTGGGATGTCAGTAGAAACACACACTTCTGGCCTAGACAAGTGAAGCTCTGGGCTCAGTATTCAGTAAAAGTCAATTTTTTTTTTTTGCAGCTTATTTTTTTATAACATCTTTATTCTAATAATTTAGTAAAGTCATAGTATATTGATCATTATATGAGATCAGTTTTTATACTTTTGAAATGCACATAGAGAATAAATTTTTAAAACTTCCTTTTTACTATAGCATGAAACAGTAAAATGCTTTTAAATAGTTTAACATCATATATTTCAAAGCTATTTCTTTGGAAGTTAAAATACAAAATACACATAGATTGTGCCATATTTGGAAATGAAGGACAAATGACAAGATATCAATTACTCACAAATACATCTATAAATTTAGTATAATCCTAATTGTAGCATCAGTAGAATTTTTGTTAGAAATTGACAAACTAATTACAATCTTTTTTTGCATTGATGCAAAAGATCTAGAATATGTCATCTTACCAAATGAAAAGAGAAGGACTCCTGACTTCCATTGTCTGACTCTAGGCTCACCCTGCCATCTCAAGAAGCCGTGGGGGACCCCCAAGAGCATCCGGCTTCCCTGTGGAGGCCTTCAGGGGGCCAGGATGGGGCAGGAACAACCAGCTTGGAACATTGTCCTACCAATCCTTTGCCTAAGGCACAACCAGCAGAATTAGGTTCCCTGACCTCCATTGTGTGGCCTGGGGCTCCCCCTGCCTTCCTGAGGAGTCCTGCTGGCTTTAGGGTCATCAGAGAAAGCCAAATGCCTAAAGAACACCATCAACAAGAGCCAGGGCAATGTACCACACCAGAGCCCAGCTGTCCTGCTACAGCAAGGCCTGGATCCTGCTACAGCAAGGCCTGGATCCTGCTACAGCAAGGCCTGGATCCTGCTACAGCAAGGCCTGGATCCTGCTATAGCAAGGTCTGGATCCTGCTACAGCAAGGCCTAGATGCCCTAACAGTCAACGCACAAGAAGATGATCCTAAATCCAATCTTATCCTTTACATGGAAATGAATAAATCCCTTAATGAAATACAAAAAATTACATTCAAACAAGTAGAGGTCTTTAAAGAGGAAATGAATAAATATAAAAAAACAGGAAAGTACAATCATACAGGTGATGGATATGAATAAAACTGTCCAAGAAGTGAAAAATGGAAGTAGAATCAATAAATAAAACACAAACTGAGGCAACCGTGGAAATGGAAAACCCGTGAAAGAGCACAGGAACAGGAGATGCAAGTATCACCAAAGGATAAAAGGGAAGGAAGGGAGAACCTCAAGTGTAGAAGATGTGATGGAAACAATCAAACACAAAGTCTAAAAAGTTCATAACACAAAACATCCAGCAGATTTGGGGCACTGTGAAAAGACTAACCTGAGAATGATAGGCATGGAAGGAGAAGATTCCTAGCTCAAGGCCCAGAAAAAAAATCTTAACAAAGCCATGGAAGCAAATTTTCCTAACCTAAAGAAAGAGATGCCCATAAAATATACTAGAACTGTACAGAACACCAAATAGATTGGAACAGAAAAAATCCTATCAAAACACTAAATTACAGAACAAAGAAGGAATATTAAAAGCTGCAAGGGAAAAAGGCCAGGTAACATACAAAGGCAGATCTATAAGAACGACACCTGGCTTTTCAACAGAAACTCTAACTACTCGAAGGTCCTAGGTAGATGCCTTCTAGACCCTAAGAGACCACAGACGTCAGCCCAGACCACTGGGTACAGCACAAGTTTTAATCAACATAGATGGAGAAACCAAGATATTCTATGACAAAACTAAATTTAAACAATACCTTTCCTCTAATCCAGCTGCAGAGGACACTAGAAGAAAAACTGCCACCTAATGAGGCAAACTACACCCAAAACACAAGAAATAAACAATTGCATTCCATTAAAACCCAAAGAAAAGAAACACACTCACTACTACTACTGCCACCGATATAAAAATATCAGGAATTAACAATCATTGATCATTAATATCTCTCAAAAGACTCACTTCCTCAATAAAAAGGCACATGCTAAAAGAATGGCTTCGCAGACAGGATCTATCATCATGCTGTATACAGGAAACACATCTCAGCAACAAAAACAGACACTACCACAGAGTAAAAAAACTGGAAAAAGATTTCCCAAGCAAACAGACCCAAGAAGTGATCTGGAGCATCCATTATAATATCTAATAAAAATAGACTTTCAACCAAAAATAATCAAAAGAGACAAAGAAACACACTTCATGCTCATTAAAGGAAAAATCTGCAAAAGGGACTTCTCTATTCTGAATCAGGGTTAGGGTTAGGGTAGTACACACATATTCACAAAAGAAACATTACTAAAGCTTAAAACACACATCGAACCCCATACATTGATAAGTGGGAGACTTCAACACTCAAGACAGAGACTAACTAAACAAGGAAATAATGAAACTAACAGAGGTTATGATTCAAATGGACCTAATGGATATCTACAGAACCTTTCACCCAAACACACACACACACAAAAAAAAAAATACTTTTTTTTTCAGCACTTCACTGAACCTTCTCCAAAACTGACCATATAATCAGGCACAAAGCAAGCCTTAACAGATATAAGAAGTCTCAAATAACTCATTGCCTCTTATCAGATCAGCATGGATTAAAGATGGACTTCAACAACAACAGAAACAACAGAAATCTCACAAAGTCATAGAAACCAAACAACTCTCTACTCAATGGCCACTGAGTCAAAGAAGAAAGAAAGAAATTGAAGACGTTCACAATTCAATGAAAATGAACGTAAAACATATCCAAACTTGGGGACACAATGAAAGCTGTGCTGAGAGGAAAGTTCATAGCACTGAGTGCTTTCATAAAGAAGCTGGAGAGGTCTTATGCTAGCAACTTAACAGCAGCACACCTGGAAGCTGTAGAACAAGAGGAGGCAGGCACACTCGAGAGGGGTAGACAGCAGGAAATAATCATCAAATGCAAGGCTGAAATCAATCAAATAGAAACTAAGAGAAAACAATCAACTAACGAACCCAGGAGCTGAAAATTTGAAAAAAAAAAATAATCAACAAGATAGACTAACCCTTGGAAAAACTAAGAGACAGAGAGACAATATCCAAATTAAGACAGCTGGAACTGAAAGGGGGGACATAACAAATGCTGAGGAACTCCAAACAAGCATTGGGTCTAATTGCAAAAGCCTGGACTCCACAAAACTGGAAAAGCTAAATGGATGACTTTCTTGATAGATTCCCCTTACTAAAGTTATAGCAAGGTCAGGTAAACAAACAAAATAGTTCTATAATTGTTAAAGAAGTTGAAACAGTCATTAAAAGTCTCCCAACCAAAAATAGGTGAGGGCCGGATGGTTTTATAGTGCAGAATTCTACCAGACTCTCAAAGAAGAGCTAATACAAAGATTCTCAAACTATTCCACAAAGTAGATACAGAAGGACCATTGTCAAACTCATTCTGTGAGGTCACAGTCACCCTGATAACTAACTACACAACGACTCAACAAAGAAAGAGAATTTTGGACAAATTTCCATTACGAACATTGATGCAAAAATACTCAATAAAATACTTGCCAACAGAAATCAAGAACACATCAAAAACATCATCCACCAAGATCCAATAGTCTTTATCCCTTGACCAGCAAGGCTGGTTCAATATATGAAAATCCATCAACATAACCACCATATAAACAGATTGGAAGAAAAAACTGCATCTCATTAGATGCTGGAAAAGGCTTTGACAAAATCCAACACCCCTTCATGTTAAATGTCTTGGAGAGATCCGGGATATAAGGCACACACCCAAGCACAATAAAGGCTGTATACAGCAAGTCAATAGCCAACGTCAAATTAAATGGAGAGAAATTTAGAGCAATTCCCTAAAATCAGGGACAAGACAAGGCTTTTTGAGACAAAGCAACTTTGCACACTGTTCTGACAGTATCATACAACTCGATTTCAAACTACAGTATAGAACCCAAGTTAAAACAACAAAATGATAGAAGGTACTGTCACAAAAGCAGATACATGGAGCTGTGGGGTGCAGTAGAAGACCCAGAAATAAACCCACAGAGGAATAGCTACCCGAGTGCCTCATCCTGATTTAAAAGAAGGCAATCAACTAAAAGTGGAACAACGACTTCAGTGTTTGGCGTGAGAATGTGAAAATACTAGAGATAAGCAGGGAATCTTCAAGTGGAAGCAGACATGCAGTTTCTGCAGAGAATTGCAGTAGCTTGGAAAGCCAGCCACCGGTAAGGGGGGTGGCATCAAATCTAAAGGTTCCCACGGTGCCAAACAGGGCTGAAGAGACAGTTGAGGCTAGAGTGGCAGAAGACCTTCGCTGCGCAGTCTCCTGACAGGATTGGTCTGTAACATGTAAAAATCATAAAAAACCAAACAAGTAAACATTTCCAGCCAAGGAATGGAGCAGACACTGTTCAGTGACAACGTGTATACAGTAAGTGTATTCATGACTCTACTATAGCTGTGATAAAACATCAAGGCCGAAGGCAACTTACAAGTGTTATTTGGAGGTGTGGCTCCAGAGGGGTAGAGTCCATGATGGCGGAGCAAAGGCACAATGGCAGGAACAGTGAGAGCTTTCATGTCAAACCACGAACAGGAGGCAGAGCAAGGCGATGGCAGGAATCTGTTGAAAACTCAATGCTCTGCCCCTGAGACTCAACTCCTCCAAGCAGGTTGTACCTCCTAATCCTCTTCAACACTTCTACCAATCGGCGACCATATATTCAAACATATGAACCCATGAGGGCCATTCTCATTCAAACCACCATAGCCAATCCACTAAGAAAATGCTCATTAGCTTTATCCACTGGGAAAATGCAAATAAATAAGTATATTTAGGCTGGCAAGGTTTTTCACGGTATGTTTTAGAAGTTGCCTGGTAGATGTGATAGAAGTTTAAACAGAATTCTTTACTCTTATTTCATTCCCGGTTGATACTGGGATTTTTAAATTCATGTACATTCATGCGCATATATATTTTGTGATTATCAGTCCAGGATAACATATTTATGACACTAAACAAGAATTTCATTGGTTAAGGACCCAATTCAAGCTCCATTCTAGCTATTTGTAAAATCTGCATCATTAACTTAATCCCTCCTAATTTTAACTTGGTACCTATAGAGCAACCCCCCCCCCCAATCACCCTTTCTTCCTCGTTTTCCACAGCTCTGCTCTAGGGTTCTGAGGTCAGCAGTTGAGATCCCTGTGCTTTGGATCAGCTTTTACATATTCAACAGCTGTGTCCAGTTTTAACGACGTTGTGCTTCCCAACATCCGCCACTAGAGGGTAGCAGAGGATGTGATTCGACGCTGAGTGGGTTGGGTAAAGCGGGGCTTCTTGCTAAGAATTCCCCAGCGGATGGAGGGAGGTTGCACCAACTCTCCAGATCTCCCCACAACACGCGAGACTGAGGCTTCAGCTAAGGGCCTCTAAGGCCTTTCCCTGGCCCACTCGGCAGGATCCCAGATCCAGCTGGAGGCAGCAGCGGCTTTTCTCACACTTTTTCGCTGCAGCACATGCCCACCTACTTTGCCCAGGGCATGGTAAGCAAGGGCACAGCTCAGAAAACAGTCAGGGTAGTGAAAATCCAGGGTCCAGGGGAATCAGAGCTGACCAACGACAGGCCCTCAACTCCAAAACTCAGAGTGGCCAGGCTTGTAGAGCTTCAGAGCTAGCTAGCATGGGAGGCTGGGTAAGCTAAAGAGACTCAGCTCGCTCAACACTCCTCGGCAACCCGCACATTTACCTTGGTAACACATCCTGAGATTCTCCACGTCCCTGACCATGACCCAGATGTATTCACTAAAATAATCGTTTATACAAACCAAACATAAAAATAAATGGAAAAGGTATAAATAAAAATTGTCATGTTGTGTTCGGAAATTATATTCTATCAAAAATAGAAGTTGTGAGGTTACTCTGACCTTTATCTAAGGTTGATAAAATTGTGGTCTTTTGCCTTTAAAATCACTGTACCCACAAGTTTCTGTACCAAGAGTCTCTCTGGGTGCTAGCCAAAATAAAGGCCTATAAGGCCGGGCTGTGGTGGCGCACGCCTTTAATCCCAGCACTTGGGAGGCAGAGGCAGGTGGATTTCTGAGTTCGAGGCCAGCCTGGTCTACAGAGTGAGTTCCAGGATGGCCAGAGCTATACAGAGAAACTCTGTCTCAAAAAAATCAAAAACAAAACAAACAAATGAACAAACAAACAAACAAACAAAAGGCCTATAAGTTGGACTTACATGCATGGTGGTCTGTAACTTTCTTGACTATAACGATGATCAGGCCAGAGCTCACTCAGGGTGGGACATCCAAGAAGAACACAGTCAAGGAGAGGACCAGCCAGAGAAGGCTGACCCTTACATACTGAGTATCAGCTCAAACATCCCCTGTCCCCAAGAGCACTAGGGGTACAGCCTCCAGTCCTCAAAACTTGTCAACCACCTTATAACTTCGTTCTTGCTCCATCACTGGATGCGCCCCACTGGGAGAAAGGAAATCCGTACAGCATTCACAACACGCACCCGACTTGGTGAATGAATTGTTTTATTTGGATTCCATACATGAGTGTAAGGAATGAGTTACGGGAGTCACTGAAGGCCATCCCAGTATGGGTGGGGTTCACTCTGTAGCTTTCTGTATGGCTTGCAGGAGCTGCAGACCAGGGTCTCTCTTTGGAAGTTTGGGCTCCTGTGGGTTGCCTCAGCAGTGTCCAAGCTCGGAGAAGGGAGGACTTTGTGCATTTGGTCAATTTCAGGAACTTCCTAGGACCTCCTGAGCCAAACCCTGTCTCACCTTAGAATGTCCTGAGTGTCAGTGAGCATGTGAAAGAAACTGCCACACACAGAAAAAACATGCAGATCCGTACGTAGACTGTCATGAAGGACCATATTTCCCGAGGCCGGAGAGCAGAGTCTGTGAGGACTAAGTTGCCTGCCATAAGCAAGGGGACCCTAACATCTACCTGGCTATGGGTGTGACCATGCAAATCTGTGATGTTAGAGATGGGTGTAAGGAGTACACAGATAACTAGATTGATCGTCACAGCTCATTGGCCAGCTGACCTAGCCAATCAGTGAGCTCCAAGTTCAGTGACAAAGACCTGGTCACAAAAGATAGAAAACAACAGTAGTGGAAGATCCCTAATGTCTACACCTGGCACAGGGAGCTGTGTGCACATGGGGCACATCCACCTGTGGGCATGCGTGCACAGACACACACAGAAGTATTTCCTGGCAAAATGGCAGGGTACATTGTAACAGCTGCTGAAGGAGTCGCATCTCTCTGAACTCCTTCAGTGTCCCAGACAGTCCTCTAATTCTCCAGCTGAGGACTTTAGAAATTGTTCAAAAGGGAAGTATGATACTGCAACAATGTTTCCTCAGAGTGTATTATGAGATTCCCAGCATCATATTAATAGGTGTCACTAGTAGTGAATGTCATTAGTAAGATTGTATTTCCCTGTTAGGACATTTGATTAAAAAAAAATAAAACAGACATCACATGTCAGCTTTCCCTAGGGATTCAAGTGAATCCATCATCATGCCTAATGTCCTTTAAACATCTCTAAATGTATCTAGAACCACACCTTCAACATTCTCTAAGAAGGAGTTCATGGGTGCCAAACCCAAATCATCTAAGATGGGAATAAAGCTTGAACCAAAAGAAAAATGCAAATGTGGTATAACCGGAAGGACAGTCTAAGAAGACAGCACACAGTTGGGCATGTGAGGAAACAGGAGTTCTCATTTCACTGGACAGCCGGATGGGAACACGTCACTCACTAGTGCTGTGAATACAATTCTCAAGCTAGCTTCCCATCCGGGTAATGACAGTGGAGAGATGTCTTACAATCATCAGGAAATCACCTCACCTTTACAAAGACAGAGAAGTCACAGGCTGCTCCTGTTCATGATGGGTGTCCGATGGAGCCTCAGTTCAAGCCAGGGAGAGAGCAGGTCAGAAAATCAGATGGATTGAGACATGCTGGGCTTCACTCTTAAGGGAACATGTTCTGTGAAGATGCCTCTCTGAAAACAGAGAAGTGGGGAGATGTGCAGACACTCTTTCAGCCTGCGTCGTACACCCTTCCTTGGGTAAGGCGACTTCAACTTCACAAAGGCCACCAGCACCAAGGGGGCTACAGCTTCATCTACACAGTGTCCTCTGTGGTCTGTAAAACTACAAGGGACTCCAGGGCTCACCGGATCAGAAGGTGGTGAGTTCAGAAGTGGCTCAGGTTGTCCTGCGAAATCCATGATTTCTGTACTTCAGCGAGCCTCACAGACACAAGAAGGCTGAGCTTTCTGAGGCACACCACGGATTTTCCCTCAGAGGAGATGTTGCAGCAGCCTCCTTAGGTGTCAAGGGAAATGTTCTGCCTGTGTTGAAGATGGAAATGATTTAAAAAAATCAAGTAGCAGGAACAGACACAGCAGGAAATGAAAGTCCCAATGATAAGCTACATTCCCAGGAGTCTCTACCTCTTGCTACGCCCTGCTCACCGAGGATGCTACAACAGAAATGCATTTTCCAGAGGCAGAAATCCTGGCTTATGATACATTTTATCTTAAGCCATGAGAGCAAAGGCTTTCTAAAACACTGACTACTTGAGCAAATTGAGTCCGCGACCCAGTTTCCAATCTGTTGTGATAAACACCACAGAAAAATAAAACAACCTGAGGAAGAAAGGTTTTATCTGACTTACAAGTTAGGATCCACCATCAGCAGAGGCCAGGGAATTCAAGCCCGGCAGGAAACAAAAAGCACGAGCTGAAGCTAAGACCACGGAGGAGTGCCACTTGCTAGCTTCCTCTCCGTGGCCTCCTCAGCCTGCTTTCTTATCCAACCCAGGACCACCTCCCCAGGGATGCCAGTGAGCCTGGGCTCTTCCACACCAGTCTTTAATCATGAAAATGCCTGCCAGACATGCCCACAGACAGACAGCTAATGGACACAGCTCTTCAGTTGAGGTCTCAACTTCCCAGGCTGCTCTGGTTTGTGCCAAGCTGTCAAAAGCTAACCAGTCCATCTCTCCTGGAGAAAGTCCATAAGCTCTCTTACTTCCACTTGAAAACATTCTGCCCAGGTCTGCTATATGAAACTCATCACCGGGTGTAACCCTCCTGGCTTGAGGGCTGAGTCTTCAGACCCTGCCTGCCTCTCATAACCACACCTCTCTGCCCACCTCCTGCTATTTGCCACGCCTTGCTCCTGGTTCCAGTTACATCAGAAGTCCCGCCTCTACAGAGACCAAAGAAGCCGCTGATTGGGCCAGCATGACGAACTTGGGGGAGGGGTTTTGCCTCACCTATTCTACCTGTTGGCTTGTAACAAAGAGATTATTATTAAATCCAAGATGGCTGAGTGATCACACTTGAGTGCTGTCTAATTTTGATCTTTCCATGTGGACTAAGGTAATAATTATGGCTAGCCAATTTTCTCCTGACTCCATATTCCAGAAAACCCTTTTCTATGGTTACCGCTGGCCGGTAACAACCAGGTATAGGTAACAAGGACCATGAAGTCAGGCAAAACCACATGTGGAGGAAGACCAGCAACTCGGCAGATCCTGATCTCCATGTACTGGGAAACAGGCTCCGGCACAAACCCCCACACTGCTCTGCGGAAAAATGCAAAATGGATTGTCACTTTCAGACAACAGCAACAAAAATCCCAGAGGGTGCTAGACAAAGGGCAGGTCTTCTAGAGGAATCCTGCCATACTCAGCAGGAGATACGTTGTTTCTGACAAGGGAAGATAACTTAAATGCCTGGAGTTCTTATACATTTCACCGCCATCCTACTGAGTACTCTGAGAAATAAGAGCCATGACTCCTGTTGGCCTAAGAACGTGAAGTCCCAAACAGGGGCTGAGGACACACAGTCCTAGCTTTCGTGATTCAAGGTGTCTGGGTCAGGGTTTCTATTCCTGCACAAAACATCATGACCAAGAAGCAAGTTGGGGAGGAAAGGGTTTATTCAGCTTACACTTCCACATTGCTGTTTATCACCAGAGGAAGTCAGGACTGGAACTCAAGCAGGTCAGGAAGCAGGAACTGACACAGAGGCCATGGAGAGATGTTCCTTACTGGCTTGCTTCTCCTGGCTTGCTCAGCCTGCTCTCTTATAGAACCAAAGACTGCCAGCCCAGGGATTGCACCAACCACAAGGGGCCCTACCCCCTTGATCACTAATTGAGAAAATGCCCCACAGCTGGATCTCATGGAGGCACTTCCCCAACTGAAGCTCCCTTCTCTGTGATAACTCCAGCCTGTGTCAAGTTGACACACAAAACCAGCCAGTACACAAGGCTTGCTGGTTTCTGCAGGCTGTTACTGGGTTTTGACTGGGAGGGGGTGGGCCACAATGATACTGATGGTTGCTGGATACTCAGTACTTTATTGGAATGGTTATCATCAGCATGGTGGGGGCTCCGAGGAGAATCCAGGCTCCAGTACCCATGGCACGTTGTATGAGGATCTCTGAAGAGATTTAGAGGCTGTGTGGTGAATGATGACATCTTTTAAACTCCTTAAGGGTAGGGAGAGGGTTACAGCAACAGCCTGCATCCAGGCCCATTCCCAGGCAGGAAGGGAGCGGAGAGTAAGGGTGTGCATGGTGTGAGGTATTGACCTTAACATCAATACAAATAAAACAAGTGCTATAAACTCACTTTCCGGGTGAGAGTACCCCAAAGTGCCTGTCAGTAACTGTGAGAGATGGGAAGTGCTGCAAGGCAAATGGCTACAATCCATTGTCACGCCCTTACCCTGACTTAACCATCTAGTCATTCGAAGGATGTGTGCCAACATTAACTCTAACGAAGGTGCTCATTCGTGACTTTATTTTGAAGTCAGCGTTGGGGCTACCAAGACACAGCAACAAAAGAGATTGCACAGCCTCTGCACTGCCCACAGGCTTAAAATATGCAGTATGGTTAACGTTTAACATTATAGCATTTGCCCACCTTGTTGGAGTGGGTAGCTATAGCCTGGTCTATGGTCAAAGTTCTCAGCTACTTTGTTACTGACACCACACCAAGGAGAAGAATAATTCCAGATATGAAGAGTCCTTCACAAAATTATCAGTCTGCAGTGGATAGGAAAGTAAAAACAGACAAGCAACTAAGCCTTTTCCACTGACAATTGGAGAAGGAACGTAAGACCAAGTGTGGGTGTTTTCTCAAGATTTGTTTATTCTTACATATGTGCGTATTGCTTGCCTGGTATCCAGAAGAGATCGTCAGATCCCTGGCCTGGAGTCATGTTTGTGAGCTGCTGGGAATTGAACCCAGGTCTTCTGAAAAAGCAGCTAGTGTTCTTAACCACTGAGCCATCTCTCCAGACTCTGAGCTCATGTGTTGATTCTGCTCCTACATACTGCGAAGCCTTGGAGAAACTACCTCTTTAAGCCTTCGACTCTTCATCTACAACACAGTGAAAATAAATACTTTCCACAGAGTGGTGAGACGACTTTATCACATGGAAAGCTCCCTATTAGCTCTGAGTTGGGAGCAAATTCATGATCACCATTACTGTACTAAGTGCTTTTGCATGCTGCTATCAGATTCAACTTCCTTCATAATTGATAAAATATCAGAAAATATTCTTAAAGAAGTGTGGTAATCTAAGCTGAAAGGATAAATGATTACCCTCAAACCATTAGCCACAGCCTTCCTGGCAAGCGGCTGCTGGTACCAGGAATGGGGTTATCTTGGTCCAGTTGCTTATGTTCACTGAAACCCTTGCCCTTCCATGTTTGACTGCAGCTCACATCCCGAAATCCATTCTGATCCTGTAACAGCTTGTGAGCAGACCGCCCCAGATCCCGCCCCTCACGCTGGCCCTAGGCCACGCCCACTCCAGGTTGACCAGCGTCTTCTGTGTCTCCCAGCTTCCAGACCCTTGTCTCTTTGGCAGTAGACTTTTCCCTAATCTACTGGTAGGAGCAGCCAGCCAATGGAGTGTGGTGAGCAGAGCTGACCTGCTGCAGAGGCGGGTTCAGCAGGAGAGTACACCATTCCGCCCTCTCCACACCTGCTTGGAGGCGGGGCTTTTACAGAAAGGCAGAGCCAACCCAGAGAGGGCCCAGTGAGGGAGGGACTAAGCTCCTGGTGGGCAGGTCTGATGCTGTGGTGCACAGTAGGCCTGGAGACTGAAAAGGGAGGTAATTCTGCGGTCTGACTATGCAGATTTGCACATTCACCAACACTGTATGTTGATTCTTATTTTCTCCACTTCATTGGCAGTATTTATTTTACCTAACCTAATTTGAGGGGTGTTATAGGTATGGTAATTGGGCTGACATCTCTTATTGCAATTTGGATTTACTTTCTCCTGTTGGCTAATGAGACTGATCATTTTAAAATGGATTTGCCGGCATAAGCATTTATTTCGAAACGTTGTCGATTCAGATGATTTGCCCCCCCCCCCCACTCTTTTACACTGGATTTTGTTTGAGGCCCTTCTGTATCACGGATAGTCAACCTTGCCTGGTAAGCGACTGGCAAACATTTCCTCCCGTTGTCCTTGTGGTTTGCTTTGGGAAGATTTTTGGTCTTCTGTAACCAAGTTTTTGGCTTCCTGTATATTCCAGGCTACACTTGAATCCATTGTCTATACCTGTATCTTGAAGTGTCTCCCCAGCGTTTTAGGCCTTGCATTTAGATATCTATCTGGTCCATGTTAGGGTTTGCACAGCATTGCAGGTAAGAGTCAAAGTTCTGTATTTCTCATCTGGATGTACAGTTTCCCCAGCGCCATTTACTGAAGGGGGTTATTTTTCCAAGAGATAGTGGCTATGGATGGGTAGGCGTTCTGGGCGTTCTGGGTTGCCCTGATGCGGTTTTCTGATGTTGATTTTGCTTCCTCAAGAGGCATTGCCCTGACTTTCTCAGGTGATATCATGTGAATCTTTTGCCCATTTTTACTGGCCAAATAAAGGCTAGAGCCTGTGATTGGCCAGTGGAAGTAAAAGGTGGGATGGGGGGGGGGGTCTGGGAGAGAGGAAGAGGGGAAGAGAGGAGGGGAAGGAGAAGAGGAGGTAAAGAAGATGGAGCAGAATGACGTGGCTGGGAGAAATTGCACGCAGCAAGGATCTCATAGCTGAGGAAGAGGTTAGTAGCATGATAGAGCTGCCCAATCTAGACTCATAACTTATAATAACTGGATTGTGTATGTTTTCATACAGGTTTATTGGAGGTGGAAATTAAATCAACAGGTAGGTTTACTTCTGTTCTATGTCAGTGTTGGTGACTACAGCTCTTAGTACTGCTCAAAGTGAGGCATTTTAGTGACCTCAGGTTTGGTCTTTTTCTCCAGCTGCAGGCCTGGAGACATGGCTCCACAGTTAAAGGTGCTTGCCACTCTTGCAGAGGACCTGAGTTCAATTTATGGTACCCACATCTCAGAACTCTGAACCTCTAATTCCAGCTCCCAGGGGCTCTGATACCCTCTTCTGTCCGATTCAGGCACCCACAGACAGAAACACGCACATCAACAAAAAAGAAAAATCTTTAAAAAAAAAAGTGATTGCTTGGGCAACTCTTTGATGTTTCTATATATGCTTTTCAGAATTATCTCCTCTACTTCTGTGAAGGATGTCGTAGGTATTTTAATGGAGGTTGCATTAAAACAAAGTTACTTTGGATAACACAGGTATTTTTTTTTAAGTCAATATAAATTCTCTAAGTTCAAACGTGGGGGGCTCCGTCTTTGCACAGGCTTCTGGGTATGCGTCCCCCTCAGTCTCTTTTATTGATTTAACACAAGCCTTCACTCAGTCTTCCTCTAGACTTTTCGATTCTGCTCTCCTCCATTCTCCCTCTTCTTCCTCTCCTACCCCTCCATCCCTGTTTTTCTCCCTCCCCCTGTTTTTTGGGTAGCAATTGTGAATGGGATTATTTTCACATTTTTCCCCCTCATGATTCTTGTTACTGGGATGAAAACTACTGATTTTCACATGTTGGTTTCATAACCTGTGGCATTCCTGAATCCATCCCTTTTAACAGTCTTCTGGGAGAGCTGTATGTTTTCTTACAAAGCAGGAGAGTTGGACCATCTCCTTTCCTGTCTATATGCCCCTCCTCTTGTTCGCTTACCTAACTGATAGGCTAAGACTTCCACCGTGTATTGATTAGGAATAGTGGTAGTAGATCTGGAAGTCGTCTCTTCCAGCTCTCAAAGGAGTGATTTCATCTTACAATACTGTGAGTTGGCCATGTTTAGCTTTATTATGCTGAATATGAGTCTCGGATCCTTAGAACTTTGTTTGCGGGCCAGGAGTAGTGCCTCAGACCTCTCACCCCAACTCTCACGAGGCAGAGGCAGCAGGATTTCAGAGTTGGAATTTAGCTTGCTCTACGTAGTGAGTTCCAGAACAGCTGGGGCTAGGTAGTGACACCCTGCCCCAAAAGAAAACAAATAAAGAACTTTCACCTTGTTCTTTCTTATATTTTCTATCTCTCTGTTAAATTTTCTATCACTTCATTCACATAAAACACACATAATTTCCTTGCCCTCAGAACTCTCAGATAAAATAGCAGCTTTAACATCCTTGAGCTAGGCCCAGAGGTGCCAGGAAGGCAAGTGGAGAAAACCATTTAAGGTCTCCTGCCGGGCATGGCAGGGGTCAGGGAGGAGGCTGAGAGAACAGAAAAGGGAAGCTGGTGTTGGTTATGAAGGGTGCTCGAGGCCAGCCTGGGCTACATACAGGTGTGTCTAACAGAAAAAAATGAGAGCTGCCTGACACGTTCCCTCTTGAGATTGGCATTTGCTGATGCTATGTCCTTAGAAAATTAGTCCCGTTTTCCTGGTTGCTTGCGTCGAGAGGCATTAAATTATATCCCAACCTTGTAATACAGTAATACAGTGCGCCTTAGGCTCTGGATCCTATTGTCAGCCTTTGAACAAAGTTTTGGTAAGAAAACAATTTAGGCTGTGCTCAGGTCCCGATTTCTACCCAGTATGTGAAGCTTTAGAAGACGGAACTGTCCATTCTACGCCCTAATCTAGGCCAGCCTGCTGGGACTTTTCTTTTCATGCCCAAAATGCAAACCAGCAAAGACTTGATAGTCTTCAGCAGAAAATCCCACGTCCACAAAGTTCCATCTGGAAAACTCGGAAAAGGAGACCACAGATTCCACTGATATTTTAGACCATTTAATAGAGGTATCGGTTGTCTGCGTGGCTTTAGTTCAACATAAATACAGCATTTTCCTCTGGAAATATAACCTGAGCTGGAAATGGAATGGGAACGGGAGACACTTGAGCTCACAAACTCTTCTCCTCCATGCATTGGCGATGATTCCAAGGGAAGAGTCTGGCAGAAGTTCAGGGCTCAGGCCCAGGGCAGGAGTGAGGGAAGACTCCTTGTAGGTCAAAGGCTCTGCTCATGTCCAAGGATTGCACCTGTGAGCCTCGGCTTAGCTTGAGATTCCTCACACAGCCCCGGAACGAGGCCCGGCTACTCAGGCAGTTCTGTTTGACATGCGCTGTTCAGGGAGAAAGAGACACATGTTGCTTAATTTTGTTGAGATTGGATAAACTGGATATTAGACACAAAAATGATCTTAAGCAGACCCTCAAATCAGAATGTGGCACATCTGGATTCCCACACATGTGGCTTTAGTGTATAGCAGAATCCTGGTTAACTTCTAGCAAACAGTAACTTGAAGGCATAGTTGGGACTGGAAAAGTCATGAGATAGGTGTTGAAGATCTGCAATAATTTCTTGGAACATTTCAAATGCAAATTTGATACAGGGGTATGAGTCCAGGCTACCCCTGACTTAGACTCTGACCTTGAGATTATCTAGGGCAAAGGTGGGATTGTCCAGTTTACCTCATGACAGAGCCAACATTCTCAATGGGACTTGTCATTAAACTATGCATCTTCCAATCCCTACCCCATGATCCTTTGGGCTCACACCTCACCAGGACTGAACGGGGAGTCACACATACCAGGATAGCCACCCACATAAATGGGATCATTGGTGTCTGCTGAGGTGGAATGGGTATGGGGGCTTTCAGCCCTAACGGCATTCCCATCCACAGTCAGGACGATACGGTGCTTGCTTTTGTGGGCTTGGAGCATGTGCCATTTCCCATCACAGAGAGCTCTGGCGGCTCTGGGCTCGTAGGTAGCTGTTATCCTTCCAGCACCATTGTTGACGTGAAATAAGACCTGCACAATGCAAATACTTGGGTGAGTTGGTTTTTTTTTTTTTTTCCATACTTGGAAGCACTGCCTTTCTGCCCTGGATCTTTGCCAGAGGGCCAAGAGGCCATGGAGCACAGCACATTCATGAATTGTTCTCAGATCAGAGACCCACCCAGGATTCTGGAAACAAGGAGCAATGACCATGGCAAACAAAGATGGTGGAGGACCACCTCCTAAAACACTGGGACTCCATCCCAGCCCCCAGAGTTCTGAAATCAGTGCTTTGTTCTGGGGGCACTGCAGGATATTTTCAGGAGCCTGCAGTGTTCCCAGAGACTGATCATGGGCTGTCCCTATGCCTGATCACTCACTAACTTCTCCAACCAAGCACAGATGCTCCACATTGGTGAGCGTCCAACAAAAAGCCAGGGCTTCGAAAGGCATGGAGAGGGGTTCTGGGCTGAGCGGTGTCACTCCCAAACTTGCTCACACATTGGAGGTCTAACCTCTAACATCTGCCAGGATATGATGAAATTCAGATATGGGGATCTTAAGGTGGTCATTAACTTAAAATTCGGTCACTACGATGAACTTTAATCCAATATGTGTCCTTATCGGAGGCATCAGGTCACAGGCACACAGAGAAAAGTCAATGTGAGGAGAAGGCCAGAGAGCATGGCCTCAGGAGAAACGAACCCTAGCCTCCAGAGCTGGGCGGGTCAGTTTTTAGGTTTACAGCTCCACCATTACATGGTTCTGGCAGTTCAGGATGACTGAAGGAGGTGAGAATTTCAAGGATGCTGTTCTAAGTTTCCCACGATGCCTACTGTGGAAAGCTGAGGAGATGATTGCTCCAAGCTATGGCTGCTGGGAAGAATACAGCCAGAGGCACCTGGGAGAGTCCAGAGCAGACAGAGAAAGTAGCAGACTAAATATGACCAGTAGACTGAACTGGGGAGAGAGGAAGAGGGGACACATGGCCGCAATGACAGACTTATATAGGAACCAGAAGCTGGGAGAAGGGAAGCCCAAGGACTGGAGACTTTTAGGGTAGGTGTGGGCTGAGAAGAGCTGGGAGGAGCCACGGGTACTGAGTGAGCCTGAGGGCCAGCATGTGCTTTGGTATGCCAGCAGGCACCATGGTTAGCATTTGTCCCAAGTTTCTTTCAAACCAGACACCTAGGAGACCACTCTTTTTTTTTTTTTTTTTTTTTTTTTTTTTTTTTTTTTTTTTTTTTTTTTTTTTTTTTTTTTTTTGGTCTTTTTCGAGACAGGGTTTCTCTGTATAGCCCTGGCTGTCCTGGAACTCACTCTGGAGACCAGGCTGGCCTCGAACTCAGAAATCCGCCTGCCTCTGCCTCCCAAGTGCTGGGATTAAAGGCGTGCGCCACCACCGCCCGGCTGAGACCACTCTTTCAGAGCACAGTGACACCCTAAAAATGTGTATTGTAGGGCTTTGGAAAGAACACTAAATAAAGTTGAAAAAGAGTAAGACATAATATATAGACTACAACAAAAAAAGGTAAAATATAGAATATAATAGAAAATCACATTTTTCATAGCTTTTACACTCTGATTTTTTTTTTAAGATATCACAGAAAAACTTGTAAATAGAAGGTAGGTTTTTTAAAAAAAAATTTCAAGTATAGGATGAGAAGAAAAGTTGGCTGTAAACCACAGCATTGAAACAGAATCTTTCATGTAGGTAGGGTGTTTTTGTTTGTTTGTTTTTAATTGATAATTGAAGCAGGAAGAGGGGAGGTGAAGGGCAGGTGAATGGAACTTTGCTAGTCTCCCTGGATGCCACCATAAGCAATCCTAAGGGCCAAGAACTGGAAAGTAAAATACTGAAGTCAAGCGAGTAAGTACATGGGAGCCTCTAAGGAGCCTTTCTTTACCTGGTCTCCTGTGTGTCTGTGTCCCAGTGGACACAGCCCACATTAGAGACCTCATTTTAATTGAGTTTTTATTTACATTTATTCATTGTGTGGGTGTGTGCATGTGCCCATGTCTGAGCATGCAGAAGTCAATACTGGAATTTTTTTTTTTTTTCTTTCCTTCTGTCCCTGTGGGTCGTGGAGATTGAACTGATGTCATTAGTATTAGCATCAGGCATTTATGCCCAGTAAGCCCTCTCACTAGCTCCCAATTGCCTCTTCAAAGTCCACATCAGATCAGACCCTGAGAGATACTAGTGGGTAGGACTTTAGCATGTGAATTTGAGAAACACCATATCCCTTGCCTTCCAAAAGGAAGACTCTAGCATCTCACTCATGGTGGCCAAGCACACTGCAGGAGAGGGCAACCCAAGACTCCAGCATCCACGTTTTCTGTGGCTTAAGGATGGTATAGCATACATGCCCCATTCTCTCCTGCAAGGCAGTGGAATGGAAGGTAGGTCCGGCTGAAGAGGCAGCACTGGCAGACACCTGAGAAGGCTAGTCACCAAGGGTTGAAGTGTACAGGGTCTGGAGGAGTCCCCACCCAGTGCCGACAGAGACTCCAGGCCTAACTGAACTATAGCCATGGATGAGACATCCTGAAGAAAGAGACGGGATCCCAGATGACGCTCCATGGGCTTCTTGCCAGTGCACACATGGCCCCAAAGGGGAGAGAAGGGAGGATGAGCAGCCGGAGCAACTATAGAGGAGGCGACTGCACAGCACGAGACGGATGCTCTGTGAAAGGCTGCACTCATTTGGCTCTCGACATGAAGGGGACATGAGAGGCTGAGAGGCAAGAGCACCAGAATTACAAAAAGAAGATTAAATCAAAAAGACAAACCAAAGTACAATATACTCAACCTGCTCTGTAATAAGGAATCAGTCCTGCTATACCACACCCTGCCTGGACTTTCAGGAAACCACGCTGCACGAACTTAGCATGTAACATTTCTAAAATGACAGTTGAGAGATGTAGGCAGATCAGAGACTGCGGAGTGGGAGGAAGGCAGGGCCTGGGGCCTGTGGTTACCGAGGAACACTGTGGGAGGAATGTGGCGGTAGTGACATGGTTGCCATGGATCTTGATGGTGGTGATGGTTTCATTTGCATATCACAAGCTACACACTCAGCCAGGTGCACATATGGTGCACCTTATGAAGCCCTGTGGGTTGTGATGCTGTCCCAAAGGGACTCAGTATGGGCTGTATCTGACCTGACTATGAGAAGCCTGGGAGTGGCTGCATGGAGATGTATGTGTTCATTTCACTGCACTCCTGTGTGGCTCTGCTTATTTGCAAGTGAATAGTTAAAAATTATTAGAAGAGACAGGGCATTATATGGGCATATTACTCCTGGTAAAGTGCAGGCAGAAATGTCATTTTAATTCAAATATATGAAAAGAAGTTTCTCTGAACATAGCTTTTTAGGACTATCTGATTTTAAAATAGTAATGGAAATTTCTTTTGTCTCCATTAATGAAGTGGATAATAAGAAACTTGAATCTAAGCAATTTCTACACTTCTTTCCTGCTCTGTCTCTGGTAGGGTGGGTGAGGCTTGGAGCTGGACTTGTGGAGCTGGATTGCCAACCACAATCTCTAGCCCAATGGTAGGGTAGACGGGGCTTGCAGGAGGCCCACCTACCTTGCCATCTACAATCTCTAGGCCAATGGCATCCACTTTGGCACTGCTGATTCCCAGGAGGACGCCATTCTTAGAGGAAGTACGGAACTCCAGTGTGATATTTAAATCCAATCGAACTTTGTAGCCTTCCTTGACTGAAAAACACAAGACATCACTGTCATGGTGAGACCCCACAGGCTGGACAGGGCCGGGCTGGGCAAGCACTCACACTCACGGTTCTGGCCAGGTTGGAGACCTGGCTCCAGTTGCATCCCTACCCATCCCCCAGGCTTTAGTGCTCCTAAGAAGAAATGTTGCATTTTTTTTGTTTTTGTTCTAAGATGGAACCTTGCTATGTCATCAGACTGCCACCAGATTTGCAATCCTCCTGCCTCTGTCGCCTGAGTGCTGAAACTGCAGGTGTGCATGACCAAGCCCAGATAGAAAGACTGCCTTTGAAGAAGTTGCTCGGTCACAAACCAAAACAGAGAGTGGGCAGGGACTTCCTCCATCTGCATCTGGTCCCTTGGGCCCTGGATCCATCCAGCTTGCTGGTCTTCCCCTGTTACCTTCTTAATTAATGTTTATCTTGGAGGGCATCATTACCCTTGGGTGAATATTGGCACTAGAGAGCAGTTGTTGCCATGCCTGGGGCTAAAAGGCAGACGGAGCAGCAGCTCACTCCCTGCCTCGCCTCCAACCAGAGCCTCGTTCTTCTCAGCAATCCGTGTTCTTATTTTTAAGGGCATGCTATCATTATCATTCAGATTGATGAGCAACTTGGGTTGATCATCCTGCCTCAGGCTTCCAAGTATTGGAATTACCTGCTTTTTAATTTAAGGGTCTTTATTAACCTGGACAGGGAATGTGTCCCGGCCATCTGCCTAGGACAAGACTGGTACAGGCTTTGCAATAACAGTTAGGTGTTACCAGAATACCAAATAAACAAACACAGAGGTGGGCAGGTCTCTAGCAGGGGTCTTATCCTATCAAAGATGGATTCATATCACCTCAGAGCACACACTAGACCCACGGAGTTCCTTCCAGCCAGCTAACACATACCAAGTACTACAGCTAGCACATACCAAGAGCTGCATATCCACTTCCGTTGAAGAAAGTTCCTTCCTGGGCCACCGCGTAGCACCTGTCCACAGCAAAGGCAGATGCGGGCCTGTCTTTATCCAGCTGTTGGCCATTAACCATCACTTCCCCAATGCAGGCAGGAATGCTGTGGGTGATCTAAATCGAGAAAGCCAGGAGAGAAGGTGGGAGCTGATAATGAGATAGGACATAGTTTTCCTGTGCTTCATTAAGCTTCCCTCGATAGCACACACTATGACAGCGTCTTGGTCTCTAAAGCTTAACTGCAGCAGTTCCTCACATGAGCATCCCCTTTGCGCTCTCAATCCGGGGCTTCAGTGATAATGCACTGGAAGTGTTTCCTATCATTTTACTAAAACACTGCTTGAATCCAGAGTGATTCTCTCACTAATGTACACATACAAATTTGCTGGGCTTTCCTCAAGTCACTTGGGGGCTCAGTGGCTTCAGAAAAGGGCACATTCATTAGCCACGAGACAGGGAAAACTGGACGGCTCTACGGGGAAGCTGCCCCACCCACATAACCCATGTATGATCTTTAAAGGGCCTGCACCATCTAGTGAGCCCCAGGCTCGTTCAAAATAACTCAAACAAGAGCATTGGAGAATGACTGTGGTCTTCCACAAAATCACAAGCCGCTGCTTACAGTCCCGATGTTCCTGGCCCTGTAGTGGCTGGGAAGGCCTCCCAGGTACAGCTTCCTTTCCACATCCAGCGTGGTCGCATTGCCCACCACAGTCACACTGGGGGACTCTTGGCCGTCAACAGTCATGAACGCCTTTCTTTTGATGTATTCCGTCTTGACCTACACAAGATGAAAAGATCCAGAATGTGCAAATCATTTGAGAAAACTTCAACAGAGGTGTGCTTAGGACATGTGCTTCTTAGCTCAGTGAGAACCCAGCCTGAATCCTGGAGGATGGCTCTGCCTTTGGCGTGCTGTGGCTGAGAATAGATGGAAGCGGGTAGAAAAAGTGGGGAGACTCTACCACAGAGCTTCAGTGCCCTGGTTATCAGCAGATGCTTTGAAGAGCAGCACGGTCCTTTCAGGTCGCCTGGTTGTGGTGGTTTGAAGAGGGATGGTGTTTAAATAGTGAGTAGCCCTATTAGGAGGTGTGTCCTTCTTGGAGGAAGTGTGTCACTATGGAGGTGGGCTTGGAGGTCTCCTATGCTCAGGCTAGGCCTACTATGACAATCTTTCCCCTGCTGCCTGTGGATCAAGACGTAGAACTCTCAGCTCCGTCTCGAGCGCCATGTCTGCCGACAAAGTGCCATGCTTCCTGCCGTGGTGCTGATAATAGACTAAACCTCTGAGACTGTAAACCAGCCTCAGTGAGATGGCTTCCTTTATAGAGTTGCCATAGTCATGGTGTCTCTTCACAGCAATGGAACCCTAAGGCACTGGTTTCTTGGCAAGTCAAGACCACTTTTGAGACCTCTGACTTGTTCTATTGCCAGCTGTTGGGTATTTATTAAGGGTTCAACACTGAACAGCTGTCTGGAGGGATCCAGGAAGTAGAGCAGAGCCCTGCTGACAAGATGCTATGTCATTTGGGGGAGATGTCAAACATAAAGACAACGAGAGGTCAAAATGCACAGATTCTTGTCAGGAAAATGGAATTACCACCACAGACGCAGGGAGAAAGTTTGGGACAGGTGACAAGGCCTCCTGGGAACTTACCGTGTGCCACTTGCCATCACTGAGCAGGGCAGGGTGGGAGACCTTGGTTCGGCCCTTGCCGAGGTCAAACATGAAGTGCAGGTGGCCCTCGTGGAGCTGGAGTGTTGCATAGTCCATTTGGTTCTGATGAGCCACGTAGTAAATGAGGCCACAGGAGGCAAATGTCCGGATGTTCAGCTGCACCTGGAGCCTGAGGGAGGACAGGAACTCAGCACCAACGACCAGGAAGGTCAGCTCCCAGTGTTTAATGTGACTTCCATGAGAGAACCCACAGCTGCTTTATCATACGCCATCCTTACAGCGTCCAGAGAGGACGTGTTCACTCACTCACATTCCCATTAGTGGCACAGATGGCTGATGGGAACTTTCTAATGAGAAGGGATTCCTGAAACCTTGAAACCAAGGCTAGAACCACATCAGTGCTGTACCACATCTCAGAGAGCCCCACTGCTCGTTGTACTAAGTACTTCAGGTAGACAACTCTGAGAAGATGACATTTTAGTTGAGCTCTGAATGACACAAAATGAACAAAACTCCTATGCAGGTCACTGGCAAAGCCTTCACTTGTTTTAGGACAATGAAGAGTATGCTATCACTAGGGAGCCTGAAATAGATGGCATCCTTGCCTGGGTCCATGTAGACCACTGAATCTGTCTGGCATGAGCAGATTTGCTTATTTTGGAAACTAACATCACACTTTCCTTATTGTCTGGTAACGAGAACCTCAGAGCGACCTCAGGAAAATGCTTACCTCCTCCGGACATCAGACTGATTGAGAGGGAGCACCAAGTGGCTGTTCTGCGAGAGGCCAAACTGGTGAGCACCTACCACATACCCCGGAACCATGTCCACTGCGCACAGTTCCTGTAAGAGGCACATAGGGAACCTGAGCCAGGGTAGTCAGGACCCCATTGGCACAGACATGTCCTTCGTAAAGGAAATGTCCCAGAACCCACTGTACCAGAACAGCAGCTGCTGCCACTGTGGTACTCATCTGGGTCTCTGATCTGCTCATCTGGGTCTCTGATCTGCTCATCTGGGTCTCTGATCCGCTCATCTGGTCTCTGATCTGCTCATCTGGGTCTCTGATCCGCTCATCTGGGTCTCTGATCCACTCATCTGGGTCTCTGATCTGCTCATCTGGATCTCTGATCTGCTCATCTGGGTCTCTGATCCACTCATCTGGGTCTCTGATCCGCTCATCTGGATCTCTGATCTGCTCATCTGGGTCTCTGATCTGCTCATCTGGGTCTCTGATCTGCTCATCTGGGTCTCTGATCTGCTCATCTGGATCTCTGATCTGCTCATCTGGATCTCTGATCTGCTCATCTGGGTCTCTGTCCTAAACTGTGAACCCCTCAGCGCCTTTCTCCCCAGAGAGCAATCTGAGCTTCCTGCCACTTTTCACCATTACTCCATGTCACTTGCCCTCAGAGGCATATGGGAGTTCTTCTAGGAGACTTCCTTGGGCCTAAGGGATCGTGAGGAGGGCCCAAGGGCACCTGTGGTCAAAAGGCAGCCGCAGCTGGGATACCACAGGGAGTCAATAGTGCCCTCAGGTCTCACAGGTCCTTAAAGTCACACACTAGGCACAGGAAATGGAAATAAACTGGGCTTGAATGGTCCCTGACCCTGGCCAGAAGCCAGAAGCACAGAGCAGGGCCTTTGGCAGTGCTGGCTGCCCCCACATTGTCTCACACAGGATCCCGAGACTTTAATGTGGCTTAAGGTAGACATATGCAACAAGGAAACTGTCCTGAACTCCTGGGCCCTGCAGAGATGCTGCTGCTTTGGAATAACCACACACCATGCTCTGAGAAATCAGAAGGGAAGAGAATAAAACAGTCACGAATGGATTTCCCTTAATAGACCAAACTCCTGACCTTAAACACAGAAGCACACGCAGTCACTCAGCTACATGCTTACTCCCATACTTCCCTACCTAAATCTGACACACTATGAGGGCATTACGGAAACTATCAAAACTTTCATGGTGTGCTAACCACTTGGAGTGTTGACCCTGAGTCACTCATAGACAAGAGCTTCTGCCTTATTTCTGCTGGCTGTTTACTAGATCCTTAAAACCACTTCCCAGTCTCCAGATACAAATGCTGCTCGGATTTCCTGTCACCTGAGGTACAGCTGAAGAACTGGAAGTCAGGGAGAGGGCACAGCTGGCACACTTTCCCTTCCCTCCCAGCTTCAGTGGCCTCTTGGGACTCAGTTTCGACTCTCTCTCCCCCCCTCCCCTGTGCTCTCTTTGCCTCTCTCCAGCTGCCCTGAGTCCTAGGTTCCCGTTGCTTCGGCTCTTTTGGAGTCTATCTGCCTGGGTCCACTTCTCCTAGCATGTGGCTTTCGTCCTGATCACACCTGGATGGTGGCGTTGAAGGATGTCATGCTTACAGGCTGTGGTAGAGTTGGGGGCTCTGGAGGGAGTTCCCCGTGTTCTCTGTGTAGACCCTGCACGGGCTCTTCTGCCAGCAAGCACGTGTCCAGATCTACCTGCTCAGAGCCAGTCGCATGGGTGAAGTCCAGGAGTCTACAGACAAATGAGACAGAACTGGAGTGAAAATACCTCGAAGCAGCTTGGGAACCCAATCATTTGATTAAGGTGGCTAATTAGACCCGATTTTAAACCACTGATTCATTTCTCTAAGGGTAACCAAGCTAATCAACCTTCACAGTGCCCGAGTCACATGGACACACTATTTTCTTGTTTGGTTCTGATTAAAATAAGTATACACCCCTAAACCAGGACAATGCTGGTAACCTGGATGTTCGTGAGCTCAGAGTAGGGTCACGACTGTCACCTGCTGTAGGCTGGGCTCTCAGGTCATCGAGTCTCTGGTCTCCACCCCACTGGGCAGCAGCTTCCGTTTCACACTGGCTCTTTGTTCTGAACTGTGCTTGCCACTGGTCTCTCTACTTAGAAGCTCTAGCCAGGGGTCCCATGGCAGCCTGGATCTCACTGGTCCCTCCCAAAGCTATTCCGGACTATGCATTCCAGAGCCTCGTGGCTTTTAGGAGCATGAAGTTGCCTCATCAGTACAGGAATGAACGAGCAACTGGTGACTGTATATAAATCTACAGACACCTAAGTAAGGCTCTGCTCTCGCACTGAAGTCTGTGCAACCATAGGCCTCTTCTTGCTCTGTTCAGGGACTCCTAGAAGGTGACTTCTCAGAGAAGGACACAGTGACTATGAAAGAGCCCTGACATCTCTCAAGGTTATACCCTGAGCGTCGGGTGCTAACATCCCCTTGTCCTCAGGAAGTCCCTCCCGCAGTCTAGCAGGGAAGGAGTGAGTATCTCCTACCCCTGAGCCCGTTGTGATTTCCTGAGCAGATGCTGGCCTGTAGGATCAGACACAACTCCCTGATATTTCGACGTGACTAGAGCTTGGAAGGGGAGGAATGACGCCACCTGTGCACATGATAATTCTCTTCTTCACAGAGAATGGAGACTTGCAAACCTTAACCACATGGCAACTGTCCCGGGGGAAGCCATGAGTAAGAGGTAGCTGTTAGTAATCCAGTTGAGTTCTCATAGAGGTACACTTAAGGATGGAGGTGCAGCTCAGGGGTAGAGTGCCCAACACGTATCAAAGCCCAGATCAGTGCCCCACACCACACACACAAAGGCAGCTAATGATGGTTTTTCTCTAAATACTATTTGATGGTCAGATCTGACTACCATGTGGGCCCTATAAGATCCATTGGAAGAGACAGCCATGATAGGCCAAGGATTCCCTTAAAATGGCTGAGCGTGGAGAACAACACTTCAACCGACAGCCAACTCAGAAGGTAGATGACGAAGTGCAAGAACACCATGAGAGCCAGCCACACTCACTGAGCGTCGATGACCACGTTTTTAATACACCCATGGAACGAAGTCCGCATCCTGAGCATTGGGGTCCCTTTGTCTCCAGGAAGCCCCCCTATGTACAGGTTGGATATGTTGATCGTCCTTCCTTCTGTTAGCGGACCCAACTTCATTTCTACAGGACTGTTCTCATCCAGTTGTATGGTGATAACTCTACCAGAGCAAAGGAGAAAACAAGCATTTAAGTACAAAACTCCATTTTCATATGTAATTCTAGCAAGTTCTTTTGGATTAGTAAATTTTGACATGAGATTGTATGTGAATCCAAAAAAAAAAAAAATGGAAAATTGTGGCTCAACATCTAACATCAAAGAATAAAACCTACAAGTACATCGCCAAGTTTGTTTGAGTATTAGAGATAAGGGTGTGTATTCAAACACCTTTTTTCCTATTGTGAAAACATCCAGCATGCCTCCCAGAAAAGGTCTACAGTTGCAGACAGAACTACATGGAACACTGATAGAATGGTGTTTACTGTTGGCACAATACGGCCCACCAAAACCAGCCTCCTATTCGCTACCACATTCATCCAGTTTGTAAGCAGTTTATATTGGGCTTACATAGAGGACAAAGGTAAGGTTCTCAACTATGAAAATTTCACAAACACATCACTACAAACTACAAGAGAGCTGACTCTGTGGTAGCGTTCCGGCATTTGAAACAGTAAGAACCATGACTGTTAATGACTTCATGCCAACCACCCCAGTCACACTGGGTGTCAATCACACTGGGTGTCAGTCACACCAAGTGTCAGTCACATCAAGTGTCAGTCACACCAAGTGTCAGTCACACCAAGTGTCTGACAGGCTAAGAACCTTCCTCAAGCTCATTTCAGCCTCCTGACCTGACACAAAGCCCCAGGAGCTAAGTACCTCCGATTCCTAACCAGGGAGATGGAATGTTCCTGTCCATCGCTGCAGGAGCCAGTGGGGGCATGCAGGAGGGCCTTCCTCAGACTGGTCCCATCCCCAGAATTGACGTGCACTTCAATGCGGCCTTCGATCAGCATGATGGAAAAGAAGGGCTGGAAGGATACATTTCCCAAAACACAACACATTACTGAAGGGCCTGTAAGGCGTTCTGCCTTGTACGGATGGTGTAGGCCTGTTGATGCAAGGCGAGCGAGTGCTTAGGAGAGACACCATAAATCATGGTATTTTTGGATTTGCTGTACTATGTTCCGATCTATGTCACTCTGCAACCTGCTGTTGCTGGTGGCCCTGTGATCCTGTCACAGATTTCTTTCTGCAAAGCCCCTCGCTTGCGGTTTACTGCTACATAACGCAGGAGACTAATTTTCTTTTCACTGAATTAATTTTAAGACACTTCTAATTTTCTATTACCATACATGGAACCTCCTCTTTCAATTTTCCTTGGGCCTGTAGGTTACTTCTAACATTTCTGGAAAATGGCATTAAAGGCTAGAAGGGCCTGAAGACATTTAAAGTCCCTCAAACTTCCATATAACATTGAGAAGCAGCACAGCAGTTTATAAAGCCAGCCCCAGACCTGAAATGTGTTTCCTCATGCCCTTGCTGACAGCAGACACACCACGCCTTCCATTGGCTTTTAAGACAGCTTCCACCTGTGTAAAACCCTATCGCAATTGGTGGAGGGGAAGACATTAGTAGCTTCCTCAAATGGCAAAACTCAGAACCACTCTCTCACCAGAAATTCACTTGAAGGCTTATGCCCTGAAGGTAGGCAGGAAAGGCCTCAAACCAGCATTACACACACGGGATCATAGCAGAAGTGTTTTCATAACCCCAGAATGAAATGCAGGGAGATAGGAGGGAGTAGAGCAAAGCCAATATCTAATAAAATGTGGATGGAACCTGAAGACACACCAAGCAACAACTGTCAAAGGCACCGGTGTGTATGAATCCACAGTGCGAGCTGCTGAACTGACTTCATGAAATGCACTAAGAGCTACTGAATGAACGCTTCACTTTAAAGTGCTTAATTTGGAATGAATTTCACCTCAACTAAAAGCTGGATTAATGAAACCCATAAAACCAATCCCAGACCCTCTGAGCCCTTGGTGGAGGGACTCATGGCATATCCAGGGCCCACAGACTGGTATCCCGCCCAGCCCAGCTCTGGCACGTAACTGCCGTGTGAACTTGGGCAGCTTAATCAGGTTCTCTGAACCTTTTTTTTTTTTTTGCCCCCATAAAGTTTAGGAAGCAATATCCACCATGCAAGGTGCATGATGGTATTGCACAGCCATGCCTTGAGTGGCTGGGCACGCTCTTCCATGACCTCCACCATGCAGGGTGCATGATGGTATTGCACAGCCATGCCTTGAGTGGCAGGGCACGCTGTTCTGTAACCTGTATGTGTGCAGCCTCTCCTTCACCAAGGCCACACGCTAGTGTCCCCTACCTTCCCTTCAGTTACCTGATTGCATGGCACCCTCTTGTGGGGAGAATGTCTCCTCTGCTTTCTCCTGCCACTGGGGACCCATCACAGGCCACGTCTGTCTCTCTTCTCCCTTCACACTTATAACAACACCAAATCCCCCAGAGAATGTAAGGGAAGAACTTCCACTCTGCCACAAGCATTGCACACGGAGGGAAACGCGGCCTCCACCCTGAGAAGTTGCTTAAGTGTGAGGGCAGCAGCCTCTCACCCACCCCTAGAAGGGGAATATCGATCAAGCAACTCAGGAAATCTAGCATCCATGAGCAGAACATGTGACAGTCATAACTTTCACTCACTAATTAAAAAAAGCACTTGTGGGCTGGAGAGATGGTTCAGCAGGTAAGAACACTGACTGCTCTTCCAGAGGTTCTGAGTTCAATTCCCAGCAACCACATGGTGGCTCACAATCATCTGTAATGGAGTCTGATGGGTTAGGGTTAGGGTTAGGGTTAGGGTTAGCGTTAGGGTTACAATCATCTGTAATGGTGTGTCTGAAGACAGCTACAGTGTACTCATACAAATAAAATTAAATATTTTTATAAAAAGCTCTTGTATATAACCACTTGCAAGCAGCTACAGTAAACGTGTGAGGCAGAAATTCCTCACACACGTCTCCAGAACGGTCTACTTCCGTGGGTCCCAGCTACTCACCACATGTGCCTGAGACCCACGGGCCTTCTCCGCATCCTTGCCCAGGGCCACCAGGATGATTCCGCTGCTGTTCTTGGTGGCGAATGTGGCCAGCAGGGATGACTCTGGTGATAGAGGCTTGGGTGGCATCTCCAAGTAGCCACCTCTCAGGAAACTCACACTCTGGATAGGCTGGCGACGGAGAGGAGAAGAGAGTGAGGATGGCCGGCTGCTGTGGTACTGCCGGCCTCCCTTGCATCTCACCCACCCCCAGGCTGAGAGCTTGTGGCTTTATTATGTCAGTAAACCACCAGGCACCTATGGGAACCCATCCAGACCCCCATGACCACGCCTGGTCCCCACCTCCAGCGCGCAGCCTTTCCTCACTCCGTAGGAATTTCTCAGCAAATCGAAGGTGGACCTGGATATCTCCAGGTTCTTAATACAGCCCACGTAGCTTCTGCTGCTGACCCCTTTCCTGGAGACAAGGGCATGAGAACCATTCACACGCTGGGTCGGAGAGGCCGGGGAATTCCACACGACAGCCCCACGGTTTTACGCCATACCTCACAGCCTTAGTGTGAGGTAGTCCACCCACGTAAATCAGGTCTTTCTCCAGCCGGTTGAGGTCAGATGCAGCTCCCGGAGTTTCTCCTTGCTTTGTCTCCTTATCACTGGTGTCGTATGCATCGAAGACAGCTAGCAGTCCTAGCAGGAGTGATGGGAGGAGGGGAAGACAGTTGACACCACATAAACCTTTGTCAACACATCTCATTCAAGAGGTCCTGCTCTTTTAAATCCTACAAATTTGACTGGCATTGTTCTTCACCATTCAGAGACAAAGGTTGGCAGATCCAGAGCACTCACTGTTGAACGGTAACAGCAGGTGTGTAAAAGAAAACAGGATGAATCCGATTCTCCTTTCCAATTCCGCATTTAACGAGAAATACTGAAACCTCGGACAAACGGAATTATACTCTTCTCCCAGCAATAGGTGGATCCCATTGTTTCTCATTTCATAGGCAAAGGTGGCTTTCAGTCAAATATCACTCAAGAGTGCAGCTATGGCCTCATGGCAAGGGTGAAGTGTTCTAATATCATTAAGATGCAGCGGGAAGCCACGGGGAATAATGACCACTGGTTTTGGAGTGCCATTTGTTCTTAGAGGGATGGCCAACACCACAGCTGTCTACCTTGCGCACCTACCTTGCTTCCGGTTCCGCTGGAAGGCAATTTTATACCAGGTTCCGTTGTTATACCGCCTGTCCGTCATAAGAGTGAGGGGTCCTGATCCCAGGTCCACCATCACTTTAACCCTGCCACGGTCCAGCTCGATGGACAGGAAGTCCTTCTGCGGAGGAAAGAGGTCTTCTCTGCATCTTTATCTCTAGATTTTTTTTTTCCCACCCAAGTCAGGGATGGAAGTAAACCCTTCCAGTCACACTAGGGACTGTGACATAAAAGTTAGAGTCAAACAGCTAGTCTCTTACATAAAAGTAAAAATGTGCCTAGTGGTTTTGTGGAATTACTGAGAATTAAACTAACTGCTATGCATTATTACCAAAATCCGCATGTTAGTAGGAGACCCGGACTGTCTCTGTGGGCTTTGTAATGTTAGCAGGAGAACCGGACTGTCTCTGTGGGCTTTGTACTGTTAGCAGGAGACCTGGGCTGTCTCTGTGGGCTTTGTAATGTTAGCAGGAGAACCGGACTGTCTCTGCGGGCTCTGTAATGTAAGCAGGAGAACCGGACTGTCTCTGCGGGCTCTGTACTGTTAGCAGGAGACCCGGGCTGTCTCTGCGGGCTCTGTAATGTAAGCAGGAGACCCGGGCTGTCTCTGCGGGCTCTGTAATGTTAGCAGGAGACCCGGGCTGTCTCTGCGGGCTCTGTATTTAAATTCATGAGTAGGCTGTTTCTGGAAATGGCCAGCATGTAAGGCAAAAAGGGGTCCATTCCTGTAGATGAGCTTCAAATGAAGCTACTGTGCTGGCTAGAGAGATGGCTCAGTGGTTAAGGGCACTGACTGCTCTTGCAGAGAACCTGGGTTCAAGTCCCAGCACGTGCCTGGCAACTCAAAACCATCTGGAACTCCAGTCCCAGGGGAGCCAATGCCCTCTTCTGGCTTCAGTGGGCACTAGGTATGCTTATGGTGCATAGACATGCAGACAGGAAAACTACTCACATACACAAAACACTAATAAAAATAGCTTTAAAAAGCAAGGCCACTGTGGTTATGCAAAGACCTAAACGAGAGCATAACAGGAACTGCTTGGCTCACGCCTGCGCTGAGCGGAGCTGCTTCTACTCTGCCTTTCTGTGTTTTCTGATAGTTCTTCCTGAATTTGTGTTCATTGGTAAGCGATTGTTAAATGA
This sequence comes from Mastomys coucha, assembly GCF_008632895.1. Taxonomy (NCBI): domain Eukaryota; kingdom Metazoa; phylum Chordata; class Mammalia; order Rodentia; family Muridae; genus Mastomys; species Mastomys coucha. Next base: position 132,495,074 of record NW_022196896.1, on the reverse strand, counting down.
GAACCTATACAACATATGTCTGCAGATTACAGTAGTAAGATCTTGTAGAAACTGGCTCAGAGATCTTGACAAGATCCAGTTGGTAACATTCCTCAGAGAATATAGAGCCTCTCTCTCGAGACTGCAGCCAACCGCTCACTCCTGTGATTTACTCCCTCCTGTGTGTAATGCTCCCAGCTCCCGTGGACTTAGTTGGTTGGTCCTTATGGAGAGCAGAACTGACTGACAATGGCCTACAAGTAGCAGTGTTTGGGCGTGTCTGTCACCCATGCTGGGGAGAGACTTCTCGGTCCTGCATTGGTCTTGGGGACTTCTTTGCCTGTTACTAAGTCCTCTTTCACTCTCCTGTAAGTGAACCCCTGAACCTCATTGTTTTCCAAGCAAGCAGTGGTGGAAGCATCGTTCTGCTCCATGGGTGCACTTTCTGGAGCGAACAGACATTTGTTTACCTCTAGCAAGGGAAATGTACAGCAGACATAGGGAACCCCAAGGCAAGGATTCTGTACATGCAGGGCCAAGTACTGCAGAAACTTACAGTGCCATTTGAAGCCAGGTAGAAAAGAAGCCCATTGGGGGAGAAGGTGCTGAAGAGGATTATTATCTGGGTCACGGTGGGCCGGAGCGTCTTCTCCACCACCGCGTACCCGCTTCCATCGAAATGGAACGAGGAGTCTTCATTCTGGGAGCTGCAAGGTAGAGGCCATGAAATACCAGCCATGCTCAGGGGGGCAGAGCTACAAAGGAACTCCCTCATCCCAGGTCACAGGAGAAACTTATCTCCATCATTGAGAGTGAGCGTACAATGTAAGACAAGTTGCAGCCTTGAACTTGTGAAAAGTGAAGCATTCTGAAGTCAGAACAGCCCTGAACACTGACAGACAGGATTATTATACAAGGGGAAAACTGTGTGCACCATAAGACTGTTTCATAATAATAATAAAAAAGATGTTTTAAAATATATGGAATAGTTACAGGCTACACGTTTGGTATATATGATAAAAAAAAAGTCTGTGTCTACATTTGGATCCTACCTCCAGGATACTTCATTATGTTTATGCAATTACCCCCCAAGTCCCAAAATACAAATGTAAAATACCAAACCCTCTCAGTCCCACATGTGTCAGAGAGGAGGCGAGATTCAGGCTATATCTCACAAGGCTTTATTCATGCAGGGCAAACCCATGGCCACCAGAGCCCAGCCGCCTTAAAGAGAGCTCATGCAAGCAGCCAGCACAGTAGGTAGAATTAGAAAGATGCTGATTGTATGTAAGAGTATCTAGCAGCACATAAAAAGACAGATTAAGGAATTAGCCAGTCTACTTAGCAATATAAACCAAATATAATCAGTAACCTGAGGAATATTACAGACTGTACAAGTAACCATACACTAGCAAGTGACACCAGGAAGGAGCACACTGTGTCCCTTCAGTGTGCTGCAATAGGCTGGGTGAGTGTGGTGTGGTGTGGTGTGTGTGTGTGTGTGTGTGTGTGTGTGTGTGTGTGTGTGTGTGGTGTGTAGAGCGTGGTTAAAATGAAGAGAGTCACTTTACAAACTCAGACACAAAGTACCAGTCTATGCATATATTGGCACTAGCCAAAGTACATCCTGTATGAAGCAACTCCTAATGATCCCATTTTTATAAAGGGCTTGAGATTCAGCGTGTTTTGGAAACACTACAGCTGTAGACCACAGGTGATGTAAGGGTAGCCTGTACATCATTAGCATATTAAAAATGAACTTAAAGTTCTGATAGCATCATAACATCTATATATCTATATCTATATTTATATCTATCTCTCTATATATATATCTTTTATCTCTATCTCTGTCTGCCTATCTATATCCCTTAACTATATCTATATTTGTCTGCCTATATCTATCTGTAGCTCTATCTATATCTATATCTGTCTGTATATCTATCTCTATCTCTATCTATCTCTATCTATTATAGCTATCTATCTATCTATCTATCTATCTATCTATCTATCTATTTATGTATCTATACTTATGAAAACAGAGTCTCTATACAGCTCTCTCTGGGCTGGAACTCACAGAGATCCACCTGCCTTTATCTCCTAAGTGATGGGATTAAAAGTGTGTGCTACCACACATAATATTTGATATTTTAACTTGACATTTTTCAAATATGTATGATAAGCCCCTCTACTGTGGATTTTTTTCAAAGAACATGTATTAATATCCTATCAAGCTAGGATTGTTTGAAAGCTTGGTCAATATATTGGTCAATGTAGTATAAGATTGGCCACCATATTTGTTCATTCAGTGTCCAGAGAAACATATTTATTAAATCATAGATGGTCTGAACCAGTCATTCCACCTGCTCCTATACCAGCTGAACCAGTCATTTCACCCGCTCCTATACCAGCTGGGTTCCCAGCTCAGCAGCAGGATGGGTAGGCCCTCACTGAACTCAGATGAGTAGGCCCTCAATGAACACAGAGCCCAGGGGCATCCTGACCCTTCTTTGTGAGTCTTTGCTTCAAAGGTCAGTGTTGGAAATCTAGTAGGATGACAGGTGTCTTAGGGAACAAAACTGGAGGACATATACAAAATGGACATCCTTCCACAGTGAAGAAGAGCCAACATCTGCCATTGAAATTGGCTAAAGTAGAGGGGCAGAGCCCAGGTCTATTGTCACGCCAGATTTACTAAATGGCTGGGAATACTTCTTGGTTAGACATATAGCATGAGACAAAGGGATGTATCTGAGCTCAGGAGCTATAGTTACTAACTGCACATTTAAAAGCTGTTCTTGCCAACTGCAAACCCTGTTTCCCTGTAATAAGGGTCAGGGAGACAACTGTCAGATGCTCCCTTGGAGCTCAGATCTTGTTCTCGTTGGAAGACCAGTGATGACCACTGGTGCAGAGTTTCACTCAGATTTCCAATGTTTTGCATATGCACAATGCATGCTGACCCTGATGAGTGGGGGTGGGGTGAGTAAGAGAAGTCTGGAAGACACCAAACTTCAGACAAACAGGAAAATTAGCCAAAGCCAACAAGGAAACCTTTGTAGATGACCTCGGTCAGCAGCCTGAGAAAGTTGTACTAAAAACCTGGTGTTCGCTCAAAGGCTGCCGTAACTGAGTCCACTTGCACCCTTTTACGAAAATACAGAGGACAGAGCTAAGAGAAAGTTGAAGCATGGGGCAGATTACCTCCCAAAGCAGCCATTGCACTTCCCCTCTCTTTCGATGTAATTCCACAGGCCAATCGATTTGCCGTTCAAGAAGGCCTCTCCCATGCAGCCCTTAAAATGAGTCACCTTCACCGCCGGCGATTTCTGGTGCAAAGACACAAAAAACATATGCCTGGACGCATACATTCTCTAAACTGCTCTGGGAACTCAAACCCAAGAGAACATTCAGTGAAACAGCCAGTTTGCAGCAATTACTTCTAAACGTGCAACAATGACTTCTAAGCATGAGGGGAAAGGGGGATTGAGAAAGAGGCTTGTTTATGTATGCAGCCCAAGTTGGCACCACACTCTCAGTTTGCTTGCTTCAGGCTCAAGAATGTTGGGATTACAGGTGTGCATGACCACACCCAGCTCTGGACAGTCTCCTAAGGATCCACTCAGTTTCTGGGGAAGGTCTGCCGTGAGCGAGTCACCAGACCAGACGAGCGGTCAGTAGTCGACAGGGATGCAGGCTGTTCTCTCAACCCAGCTCAACTAGCTGACATCATTAAATAAATACTACGCCCTCTTGCTAAACACTAATTAGCACAATTACCACTAGAATTCAAAGAGAAATAAAGGGACTTTACAGAAATGACTAGAGATGTATTTAATTTCCTACTTCATCACTGGACAAAAAGATTGTCTAAATGGCAAACAGCACCATTGATTTATCTTCATCTTCATGATTAAAAATGAACCTTCACCCTTGCAAACCCAGCCCGGCTCTGCAGATGCAGCACTGTAATGAAAACTAATAAAAGCAGGAATTTTTGGATTGTGCAGGATATATTTAACACTGAGCATATATCATCAAGGTCCTGCTCGGATGCCATTCAAGAATTTTACCTTGATTTGACCTCCGAGCCCTCCAACGAACATTAGCGTTGAATTGTTTATGTCCAGAACATTTGACGGTCCAGGAGATTTGCTTGTCCTGATCTGTGGGTTCTCGGCTGCACTTGCTTCCTTTACACTCAGGGAACCCACGTTTCCAAACCTGCGTCAGAAAGAATTGCAGAAGGAACTTCGCATACATCACATCATGGATAAGCTGCCTGTCGCGCACAGCCCACCTGCATCTCCAAGGTCGCCTCTGTAACTTCTACCTGCCTGCCTCACCTCCACCCTTGGCCATTCAACCTCTCCTTTACTCCCCCAAATCCTGACAAGCAGCTCTTGGAAAACAGACAGTTCACCACATGTCTCTCCTATATTGAAAGTCATTACTGAGTCCAACCACATGTAAAGAAAAAAATTACTTCTTTCTTTATGACACCATTTTTAAATATAATATCAATATTTCCAACATCATCAACCAAACCCCACAATATTACAGAAAAGGAAAAGGAAAATTCTGTCTAAGACTGCTTAAATGAAGTTACTTCTAGGAAGGGGCCTAGAATAATAGGAACAATTTAACTTAGTATTTGAATTTTGAGACCATATCACTGGGGGATGGTTTTGTGTACCCATTAATCAAAACCCTGTGGCCAGTGAGTTGAGGTAGGAGTAGGAGGTAGGCCATCTGGCAGGGAGTACTGGGAACTCTGGGAGAGAGTCGAGGCTGGAGATTCACCTCGGACTCTGAGGAAGTCAGACTCATGACATGGAGGAGATACAGTAATTAGTCTTGTGGAGAACACAGAATAGTTTAAATGGCCTATAGAAGTTACAAGCCAGTTGGGGAATAAGCTAAAGCTTATGGCCCAGGCATGTGTTCATGAAGAAACATGCCTTCAAGTCTTTATTTGGAAATTGGGCCATGGGTGGAAGAGCCTGCACTCACACATTTCCTGTTTTCTTCCCCGTAATCTCTCTCCTTCTGTGGCTTCCCACAAACTCCTCTCTTCCGCGGAAGAAGCCATTTTACAAGGCTGCCTACTTGGACTGTCTAAAAATCATTTTTAAAAATAATCTAGGAGCTTGGAGAGATGGCTCTGTGGTTAAGAATACTGTGTGTTCTTGTAGAGGGCCTGGGTTCCATTCCTGACATACACAT
>NW_022196896.1:132480877-132489837 GCF_008632895.1 Mastomys coucha | reverse complement strand
TGTGGTTAAGAATACTGTGTGTTCTTGTAGAGGGCCTGGGTTCCATTCCTGACATACACATGGTGGCACACAACCTCCTTTGAGTACAGTTCATGTGGGCCCAATGCCCTCATCTGGCTATTGAGGGCACTGCATACTCATGATGCATATACACATATGCAGGCAAATACTCATACTTACAAAATGAAAATAAATATTAAAAGTAACCTAAATGTATAGTTTAGGGTTTTTGATCATTGCTTCTGGACACACACACAAAATATATTTGTTCTATAATCTAAATGAATCATTCCTATAGTTAATATAAATCCAGTATTGTTTGTTCATAATCCAACTTTCCTAAAGACTCTATGCCTATCTATTAAATTCGTTACCGACACACTATAAGGTACAATTAACAGAGAGAGATGCTGGGGGACAGCCTCTACTACCTGGTTATGTAGATGCTGTGCCATCTGTTGTTATTGATGGAGACATCTGGGAATTCCAACCTTGTGGAACCGGAGCCCAGGTCCCAGAGAAAGGCTACTTTCCCCCGCCGCATCTCCACTGCGAGAAAGTCAGACTGGGGGAAGAGATGAGGGAAATGAGTTACATATTGCTATTTACACAGTCAGCACAAAGATTGTGTGCTCTTCTGTCTATGAGGAATCAACCCCTGGGGCTGGGACATGGAGATCCTGTGCTCTTCTACCTATGAGGAGCCATACCCCTGGGGCTGGGACATGGAGATCCTATGCTCTTCTGTCTATGCGGAACCCCACCCCTAGGGCTGGGACATGGAGACCCTGTGGCAGAGGCTGGCCCTGACATTAGCACTTTTGTAGCCAGATCATCCACTATTATCAAATTCCTGGGAAATCTCAAAGGGGTTGTCACCAAGCCCTGGGAAGGTTGGGCAAGGTACTGGCTTGTTTCTGCTTCAGAAGGCACCCATGGGTGTAGCTCCAAAGTAAGCTTGTCTCCTTGTCTCCTCAGAAGACATCTGTGGTCATAAATGTGCATCTTAACATCTCTCCATGACATTCCCAGGGCTCGCATCCCTTCTGATATAGCGGAAGGAGCGGTGGTCTTGTCTAGGAAACCTGTTGACTGGGGAACCATAGGCGGTGCCTTGGCAGGAAGAACTTGGGCGATGCCTGGCTAACTGAAAATCACCCTGAGTCCACCAAGGCATGATTGCACCCATGGTATACCAATATGATGGCAGATGGGGGCACGGATCAGAAATGTCACTTTCCTTCTTGTGCCTTTTACTGTGTGCATGTTGCTGTGTGTGTTTGTGAGTTAGCTAGTATGCATATTACCACAACATGTTCACATGGAGGCCAGAGGACAGCGCAGGTATCCTGCATGCTATCTGCTTTGTGAAACAGGGCCTCTGACTGACCTGGAACTCACCTAACTAGGCTAGGCTGGGATCTGCCTACATCTACCTGTCCAACTCTGGATACAGAAATGCAGACAATGATGCCCAGATTTTGTTTAAGTGGTTCCTGTGAAATGAGCTCAGACTCTCAGGCTAGCAGGCAAACAGTTAAAATCTGACTGGTCTGTCCAAACCCTAGGCAGCTACTTTTTGTGTTTATGTGACTTTCAACTGTTGAGGTTTGTTTTCTTGCTATCTATTGGAATGCTAAATGTGGGGATCCCCAAGACCTGGTTGTTCCAGAGATGGCTCTGCATGTACACCAGGGCCCCAACTAGTTCTGATTGGTAAATAAAGACGCCAAAAGCCAATAGCAAAAGAGACATAGGTGGGGTTTAGGTTTCGTGGGCTTGGGGGTCAGAGGGGACCATGAAGGAGACGGGGCAGAAGAGGAGGAAAAAGAAGCTGCCATGGGTTAGGAGTCAAGAGAAAGTGACCCTGAGGGCTGCCCAATTGGAGTTAAGAGCAGCTCAGACCAAACATAGTAATGACTTGGAGTTATCGATAGGAAATAGATTCTAAGAACATAGAGAATAGTATCTACCCCACTCTTGTGTTGTTTAAGGTTTATTGTAAATGTAAAAGTTGTGTGTGTCTTTCATCCAGGAACATAGATAGCTAAGGCAGGGTAGAAATCTCTGGCTGAGATTTAAGTATTTCTACAACATTCGACATTACAATTGTAGCAAAGGTTTTCCCTGGTGGAATTTAGCGGCTTCAGGATGGTCGTGTTTATGGTTCCATCAGTGGAGAGTCCACAGAGGAAACATCTGAATTCCCAAACACACAGGGTCGCTCACTTACACTACTGCTGCCACCGCCGAGGTAGAAGAGAAGGTTGTCAGGCTCCTGCGTCTTAACATTCAGCATCAAGGTGTTATAATTGGTAGAAGAAATCTGAGGCTGGTAAGCTCGGATGCAGTCTCTGTCCGCAGACACAGCGACTTTGATCTGACAGGGAGAAAAACAGCATCCCTGGACTTAGGGGCACATGGGTGGGGGCAGCTCCCCAGGACGCCAGAGATGCCAGTCTACGGTTTCCTCTGTGCAGGACTCTAATGCTTTGAGCTTCACAGAGTGAGGCAGCAGGCCAAGATGGAGGTTCTTTTATTTGGGCGAACCGTTTAGATACTGGATGGTCGTTTCAGTCAGGCTATGTTCTATTTGCTTACTTAGAGACAATGTATCATTATGTAGACCTGGCTGGCCTTGAATGGAAACTCATGATTCTCTTTGCCTCAGCCTCGTATTATGAAAAATAAGGTTTTCATGGTTTTTGTTTTGTTAAGGTTTACTTCATTAAATTTTGGGTTTGGAGTGGTGTGTGCGCGTGCGCGCGTGTGTGTGTGTGTGTGTGTGTGTGTGTGTGTGTGTGTGTGTGTGTGCGTGTGTGTGTGTGTGCAGGAGTACCCAGAGGCCATAAGAGGGCATTGGAGCACAGGAGCTGGGTTACAGGCAGTTACCAGCTACCTGACCTGGATACTGGGTTCCTAACTCCAGTCTTCCATAAGAACAGTAAGTACTTTTAACTGAGTAATCTCTCCAGTCCTTTATGGCTTTCCATAGGCTCTTTTATACAGGGAACTGTCTCACTCACATTAAGATTGGATAACTTGTTACTGTGGGCTCTTGCCACCTGACCCACCGGGAGTATTTAATGATCTTTGTTCAATAAAAATGCAAGGGTAATATATTTACTATATCACTCAGGAAATAGCTATTGAGTGGTTATTTACTACATATTGCTCTGCTGTAAATTATCTGTGTATAGATTTTTAAAATTTATTTCTCTTTTAATTTTGTATTAGCCATGGTCTTTAGAACTACACCTTTAGCACACATTTCCTTGGCCTGTCTATGAAGGAGAGGGAAGCCAGAGCCCGTGTGAGCTGCAGCCTCTTCTAGACGGGAAGACTCTTGGAAGCCAAGAGTGCCTCTACCTTGCCTAGAAACCTTCAGAAAGACTGAGCTGAGATCACGGTCGCACTCTTTCTCTCTAGGGCCCCACACCATGGCAACTGTACACTCTCTTAGGGGGAGTCTTCCTATGGTTTGAAATGAGTGAATTGATCCATGGGTAGTTACAAAATGATTCCCCAGCTTTGACCTCTCTGGTACTGTATACATGTAGTGACATAGACTTGCACACCATCTGTATGGTTAGGCATTGTTTTCTCAGGTTCCTGGAGGACGAGGCCCAGCCTATTCACTCTGTAGAGGACCTCCAGTATTAAAGGTAAATCAGCAAGATGAAGGAGCGGTGCTAGGTGTTACCGTTAGACTTAATGTCTTCCTGTCATAAAGGCTACATCGTGGAGTCAGGCATTACCAATGAAGCCCGTAAAGAAGAGCACTTTCCTAAGAATCTCTGAAATACTCTAAAAGTGACTGGGATGCCAAGAAAAATGGTTTCAGTATCCTGGGACGAGCCTAAGAGGACGTGGGTTATTGGGATCTGGGCCTGTAGAAGTTGCAGGGGAGCCGGGGTGGCCAAGCTCCATGCCCACTGACTTCTCCTGGACTTTCGAGCGGAAGCCCAAGCTTTTGGAGCTGTGGTGTTAGGAGCCCCCAGCCCAACTCACCGAAGCTGCTTGTTTCCGGGCCCGGCTGATCAGCAGCTTGATCTCAGACAGGTTTCTGCTCAGGTTCTCTTCCAGTGTTTTCAAAGGCTTCAATCGATCAAATAAAAGGTTGGCCTGTGTTTCCATGTCTTTCATTTTTCTTTTGGCCAACAGAGCTAACAAAGACAAGGGGGTGAAGGGTTGGCAAGAGTTAGGCAGGAGAAAACGAGTGAGAATGAAGTGTGTCCATTATTAAGACACTGGATAAGATAGAACAGAGTGAGCAAACCCTGAAATATATGAAGAACACACGGACAGCTTGCACTTCCTGAGGCCCCTCTCCTTCTCAAAGGAGAGTCTACAGGCTAGAACACTGCATCCCTGTGTGCCCAGCTCTCTCGTCATGAGCAAGCTGCAGGCTTTCAAAGCAGGGAGGAGGACCGCGAACGTACTGGTCATTGTGGAGTTACGCAGAAGGTCGTTTGTCTCCTGGACTGTGGCATTCACTCTGGACAGGTCTTCTGATGTGTTGAAGACCCTTAGGCTCAAACCCAGCACGTCCTCCAGGGTCTTCACTGCGCTCTCGTTGGCTGCCGCCGCTAGCTCTCTGGCTTTCCTGCCCTTCTCTCTCATACCTAAAATAAAGGAATGGGCAAGTATGTGCTGGCTGAAGACACTGAGAAAGCCTAAACTACGTGTGACACTTTACACAGAAACACGTATGTTGAGTACAAAACAAGGCTTCTTGCCTTTTCATGTCAAAGAAGTTGTCATGTTCTACAACTCCTTTAAAGAACCAAGGAATGATTTGGATACTTAATTGTCTGGAACATGATTTCAGTTACATAGTGTGATACCCTTAGTATGTTCTGGGGATGATAAGCTAAAAGTACTTTTACATTTTTATTTATTTAGTATGTGCATGTGTATGCATGTGTGTTCATGTACTGTGGTACATGTAAGGAGGTCAGGGGACAATTTGTGGGAGGAGGTTTTGCCCTTCCACTCTGTGGGTCCAGAGATGGAGCTCACATTGCTAGGCTTAGTGACGGTACTCACTGAATCATCTTTCCAGCCCCAAACTTCTCTATTTAGCCCCTTTCTGTAGGCCCCTCTCATCTTCTGGAAACCTATTCTCCACATCATTGAATGTCTGGATAAAAAGGTTCTGGAACTTAGGCTTGCAATGAAGAAGAGAGTGGCCATGGAAGGACAAGGTGGTATTTAGTCACAATGTGGACAGGCTGCTACAAGGGACCAAAGCTCAAAGAAGACATGGCCACAACGGGAAAAATAATTCTGTTATTTGATAACATCTGTTTGAGGGTGTCTACATGGTGCTGTTGAGACCTGAGAATGTTTCAACACACACAGCAAAATATTCATTCTCATATTTCATTTTCATTATGAAAAAAGCCATATGAAAGTGTACAGCTCTCAAGCCGTGCATGGTGGCACATACTTGCAATCCCAGCACCAGGAAGCAGGCACAACACCATCATGAGGTTGAGGCCAGCCTGGGCTACATGGTAAGACCTCAGGCAATAAAGGAGAAAACCCCTTTGCAGGCCCTTACTCCTCTCTCAACTTTTCTGTAAGTTTGAATGTTTATGTGTTTTATTAAAATAGATGGAGGGTCATTTTCCTGTGGGTGGTGATCAGAAGGGAAAAAGAAAGTTCCAGATAGAAGAGCAGTAGGTGAGTCTTAGAAACACATGACAGGATGTCTGGAGTCAGGCGAATAGCGCTCAACAGCACAGTTCATTGGGGATGTGACTCAACTCATTGAAAGCCTTGGAAAACTCATGTTTCCAAATCATCAGTATTAGCAATCAACAGGCTGATTTTATAGTATTCTTTCCTCTGAGGGAGGAAGGTCACTCAATAAGAACTCTCTAATTCACCATGTTCACAGCAAATCTGGTGCTGCCATCTTCCAGCGCTCCCTCCATGGTCAGGCAATCCCATTCTCTTTTCTCTACGTTGGCCTCTTTGGAAGTCCCCTTTCTCCTCTGTGCTGCATCAAAGCCATCTTGAAAGTCACCAACTAAAAGTGGTGGCCAAAAGCCGCTAGTCTTTTAAGAGCATAATCCTAACACCTCTAAGAGTGGAATTTGATGTATTCACTGGTTTGAAAAAGTTTCATGGCCTTCACCTCTAAACCACATCCCTCCCCAAGTTGAGGCTTAATGAACTTTAGTCTAGTTCTAGAGCCACAGTTCCCAATGAGCCACGAGGCAGGACTTCCTCCCGCTCCTGTGAGATGCTTTCGCAAGGAGAAGGTAAGCAGACCAGAAAACTTTCTGCTCACCTCCAGGGCTTTCTCTAAGCATCACGAGGGAGTCGTTGGCCTGTTTTGTAATGTTATCCACACTCTCCTGAAATTGACTCTTCAATTTTTTCAACTCATCCAGCTTCAAGTTAATACCTATGTGAGGGAGAAAGGAAGGGTTCACATCAGATTAGTCTGTGAGGACACCACCTAGGCACAGCTTTACCATCTGTCAGCCATCCACAGGACACAGAGCTTCCCATAGACACCTCAACCTTGAGAGTTTTCCTAGTGGTTCTTATCACTATTCATGAGAGACATGCAGGGGGGTTGGTGTTTTGATCATTTTGTCTATTTTGCTATTGTCTTCATCACTATTACTTGTTCTTGAATTTCATGCCTGCCACGCACACTTTGCGTGATGGCGGTATTTGAGGCATAAACTTCAAGGAAAGTCAGTCTCCTGCCTCTGCATTGTCACCTGGCACCCCAAACTCAGAGGTAGCCCAGATATGTCCTCGTACTTGTGTGCTAGTGGCCCACCAAGATATCATTTCTTAACAGCTAGAAAAAGAAAATTCGGACTTTGCTCTCTGACCTTCACCAATGTTCCAATGTCCTAGTCAAACCCTGTCTTAGAATGTTAAGCCATTCTAACTAATTGCCTCCAGCATTGTGGGTAGGGCACTGAAACTCACAGAATGAGAGACTTATCCCAAGACAAGGTCAAGTAAAATCCTCATTCTCAGTCATGTACTACAGCTGAACCACTCCTAGGAATTAGCAAGAGACTGTCTCTACTTCCCCAAAAGATTAGCATAGTGGGTATTTTACCTAGGATGGGCGGGACCTTAATCTGAGAGTGTATGTGTGTGTGAGAGAGACTGTCTGCAACATTGAGCATTCTAGATGCAGCAGTCTGCATTCAACATTCGGACTTGCTTGCACTCGGACTAGAACCAGAACTTAGGTGGACTAGGACTTAGATTCATACAGTCCATAGCCCCCAGGGCCCAGAGTGCTTGGGCCCGGGGGGTGCAGCACCAGTCGAGATTCAAGAGATTGAGCATTCGAGATTCGAACATTCAGCATTGAAGATTCGAGATTCGAGCCTCAACCCTCCTGCCCGGACCATGCAGCCCAAGCGTGCTTGGAGCCCAGGGGTGCTACACCAGTCCAGAGGAGATGGCTGGTGTTTTAGACCTAGTGTGTTTTAGTTGGCCTCAGATGTACCTCGACTACTGAGCTGCCAGATTTTTCATTTCTCTTTTGCAATGATTGTAAAAGCCTCCTGTCACGTTTTGAGAAATACACTCAGACCTTACACCACTCGTGTCGAGTCTGTTTGTCAAAAAGCCGAATCCCGTGCACACCTGGCCAGAACCCATCATCCCGTGGAACAAGGGACCCCGTAAGAAACCCCAGTCCGTGGCACATGCCTAAATTTGCAAAAGTACAAATATGAAGAAATGTTTAAACTGTCTTCTGTCAGACTATAATTTTCAACCCATGCTGGAACTTGCCACCTCAAGGCTCTCAAATCCCGACGGTGGTCTGGCTCTTCATGACCTCTGACCTGCCACTCTGTCCAATCTTCTCTATTCCCTCCTCTGACGCTTGGCTCATCCCTGCTTCCTTTAATTTACCTTGTTGGACTGAAGCTTTTACAGTCTCTGTTCATAGCATGAAAGCACATTTAGCATTCTGAGCACATGATCAGAACATGGAACTTTAACTGCTAAAAAGTTGACAGTGTAATGAACGAGACGGACCTTTACTGTGCATACTCAAGCCAATACCCATCAGTACTTGTGAGTGAGTGAGCAAGAATTGTAAAGATCGATCATTGAGAGGACAGAGAAGGTTCTAAACTGTCTCACTCACAGAGAAACAAACAAAACAATGCCCTGGCCTACCCCTCGGTTGGGTCAGCTGTGGGAAAGCCCAGCCATTGGTTCATGGAGTTCTGAGAGGGTCCACAGTTACCCTTACAAACTGCACCAGTGTGAGAGGCATATTATCCCATCAAGAAAATTCCATGACTGCACATTTCCTCTTACAGAACAGAATCTCGCCATTTTGTTACGCTTATTACGATAGCTCTTATAGTCCCAGGCAATTGCTTGCTGAAACTCTTGAACTGCATAGGTGTTTATGGAAAAGGATTTATCATTTATGATTTAATCCAGTGACATTTCAATGTGAGCCTGTCATAGTTCTGGCCAGGTGAAAAATGCAAAGACAGCATCAGCTTCTTTCACCAAGGAACAGGGAATTTTGAGAAAAAGAGGAGCCCCTGTCATCAGAGGTGACCCCACACACACCAGGAAGATTGGCGGTAATGTCAGTTCAAGTCATCCCTGGAAGTCGGTCAGTCATAAAGAAGGCCTGACTACAGAGAAGCATGCACATCTGAGTAAGTGGTACCATCACAAGATTCAGAATCACATGATGTTTACTTGAGAGGAATGAAATGACAGTGTTAAGGAGACAGACACAGGAAGCTTCAAATTGCTCTAAGAAAAGAGAGAGCTCTCCCAGGGTCACTATGCGGGCACTCACCCCACGCATCCAGATACAAACTGACCTTGCTGCTTCCTCCTGGAACTGTCACTTTCTTTCAGAAGCCTGGATGAGCGCTGAAGGGTTGCTTTCCCCTGAGAAGCCAGGGATTCGGAGATCTGAAAAACAGAATGGT
>NW_022196896.1:132450877-132475877 GCF_008632895.1 Mastomys coucha | reverse complement strand
GTGCTTGTGTATGTGTGTGTGTGTATGTGTGTGCCTGTATGTCTGCCTGTGCATGTGTGTGTGTGTGTGTGTGTGTGTGTATTTGTGTGTTTAATGGGGGAAGGAATGCATGAACGCCATGTCAAACATGTGGAGCCGAGAACAGCCCTAGATGCTGACCCTTACTTTGTTCCTCCTTAGGACTGGTTCTTTTTGTTGTTCATAAACCAGGGAAGGCGGCCTGCAAGCTTCCTGGAATTCTCCTGGAATTCCCATCTCACTCACAGACTCATGCTACTCTGCCTGGCTTTATGTGGGTTCTTGGGAACTCAAACATAGGTCTTCAAGCTTGCACACTGTGCTGGATAATTTTATGTCTTCATGACACAGGCTAGAGTCATCTGAGAGGACTGAGTCTCTGCTGAGAAAATGCCTCCATAAGGTCTTGTTGTATGCAAGCCTGTAGGGCATTGTCTTCATTTGTGATTGATAAAGGTGGGCCCATCCCATAGTGGGTGGTGCCATCCTGGGATACTGGTCCTGGGTTTTATAAGAAAGCAGGCTGAACAAACCAGAGGAGCAAGCCAGTAAAGCAGCACCTGCAACAGCCTCTGTCTTCTGGCACCTCCCCTGCTGGAGCTCCTGGTCTGGCTTCCTCCAATGAGGACCACTGAAGTGGAAGTTAAGTGAAACTAACCCTTTCCTTTTACTTGCTTTGAGTCCTTTTAGTTGCTTTTAGTCACGGTGTTTCATCACAACGATGGTAATCCTGAGGAGGAGCCTCAGCAAGCACTTTTACCCAGCAAGCCATCGCCCCAGGCAAGGTCACAGCCAGATTGACTGTTTCCTAGGTCAACAAACTATCCGTATTCACCTACTGCTCCTCACATTTTA
The DNA here is from genome assembly GCF_008632895.1 of Mastomys coucha. NCBI lineage: Eukaryota > Metazoa > Chordata > Mammalia > Rodentia > Muridae > Mastomys > Mastomys coucha. Next base: position 132,475,004 of record NW_022196896.1, on the reverse strand, counting down.
GCTGTGAAATTAAAATAAGCGACCTCATGAAGCTGGGCCTGGCAAACGGTGACTATATTCTGCCACTGTATTAACGGTGGCAACTACATTCTGCCACTGTATTAACAGTGGCAACTACATCTGGGCAAGAGACTGAAAGAAGAGGGCAACTTATTTGTAGGCTGGCAAAAGCCTTTTGAGGCCGATTAAACAGGTTTTACAAAAACTTCCAAGTTCAAATTGCTTAAAAAGATGCAATTGGCACCATTAATAAACATAGGGTTTAGTAAATAAGAATTGTTTTTATTATTATTTATTCATTGTTTTTGAGATAGGATCTTAATATGAGTTAGGCTGGTGTGCAACTCACTCTGTAGACCAGCCTAGACTCAAACGCAGAGGTACCAATTTGTCTAGCCTCAATCCCATCTGCTCTGCCTCCCAAGTGCTAAGTGGTCTAGCTCCTACTGTCTACTTTGGTAAGATAATACCCTGAAATACAGAAAAGATGGATGTAATCTGCTTGTACGGGCACAGACTGTAATCCCTGCTTTCAGAAGGATGAGGCAGGAGAATTTTAAGTTTTAGTCCAGCAATGACTGTAGTGAGACCCCTTCTCAAAGAAGAAAAGAGGAAAGAAGGATGCAGAGAAGAGAGAGGAGGAGGAGAAGAGAGGAGGAGTGGGGGGGATGAGGGATAGGAGGAAGAGGAGAACTTGTATTATAAATATTTACTATTAAAACACATAGCAATATGGAAAAATAAGAAAAACAGCTTGCCTGAGACATTGATCACATGATAGTTCACAGTAACAAACTTTACATACACTTCAAATGCTATCAGGAAGAGTAGAGCTTTAGTGAGTCTTGGGTAAGTGATTAAAACAATCCCAAAACTGCCTGACAGAAAGACAATGTCAGCTAACAACAGCGTGAGAAAAACCAGGGAAGGCCCAGGAAGAAAGTCACAGGCTCCCGATCTATGTGCAACTGGTCCCCAGAGTCATGCATGACGTTTCCTGACGGCTTGTATGACCAAGTCCAGTGTCTCTGACAGTGTCCGTTTGTCCTGGAGCTTATGCTCTGATTCCGACTTTATTCCCTTCTTGACAGATTACCTTGTCCTTGATCTATTCAGTAACAGTTCACTGGGCTCTTTAGTGTGTGGTAGGGAAAAATAATCTAGAGTCACAAGGGGCTCATTGCACAGGACCAGAGATGGGTTGTATTGATTTCACTCACTCGTTTTCTATATTTAGAGACAGCTACCCCTCGCTTCCTTTCCTGGGTCACCAGCCTCTCTCCTCTCTGGCAATATTAATAATTCTCAGTCATCACTTTTTCCACAATTCTCCCCTCCCCCCAGCATCCAAATGCCTGGTTCTCATTGGTGGTGTTTCAACAACACCCAGGACTTACTTGAGTTCAACGCTGGCATTCTGCTGCATCTCTGTGAAATTCCTTGTCTTCATAAGTCCCAGCAAAGATGAAATGTTCTGGTGCACACTCTGAAGAGCAGAAACAGGTGGCTGGAAATCCTCATGCGTGGTCTGATTCAACGTTGCCACCTTCTCCGTGATTTCTATGGAGAAGATTCACCACTGAGTAAGTCTCTTCTGCGTAGACAGCAGTGAATGGAAGCGTGTAGAACGTTCTCTGGTGAGAAAAGCTCTGAACGCCTAGGCTGGACTGGACCTCTGGGCACCCTGTGCACCCATCTAACAAGTCACCCCCACCCCTGGGACTGGGGATTCCTGGTGTATTTAATGCCAGTGTTCCTCTACAGCCACAAACCCATTAAGGCTGGCTCTGTGTTCCCTACCATGTTGCCCTGTGCCTGAGCAGAAGTTTACTTTGCAGTAATATCTCCTGTACCAAGCAGTATCTACCTGGCACCACTCCTTCCTGGAGCGATTCTCGTTCCGATCCTTCTCCTACTCATTCCCCATAAATCTCGTCGGCACTGTGCTCTGTGCCTTGAAAGCTTTGCATCATAGTTCTGAATGAATAGTGCAGATAGTTTCTAATAGTCAAGAAACCGACCACAGCATGCTAAATGGTGTAAGAGACCCAACTACAGAGTGGCAGAAGTACTCTGAAAGGGTGGTTGGCACCAGGCAGGAGACCCAATCCTGTCAGCTTTCTTGTGGGTAAGGAACATGGATATAGCATTTCAACTTTGGTGTAACAGGGGTGGAGATGTGGATCTGAGAGTCAGGCGTAGGACAGAACATAAAAGGGAAACACTCTGCAAGCCTGTGACCTGGACATTCCTGGATGCCTGTGCTATTGGATGTCCCAGTCCCTTAGCCCTAGGAAGCCCAGTCTCATACTGTTCATACACGTCGCATGGTGAGCATGACTCTGACTATCTATAAGCACAATCCCCAGTGGAGGGTCTGCCCACACTACCTTTGATGTTTGCATGCAGCTGCTCAATGAACGTGGCCAGGGCTTGACTCCTATTGAAAGTTCTTTCCATGGCTGCGTTCACCCACTGATGGCTCCTTAACACTCTAGTGAGCTGAGCAGAGAGTATGTTAGTTAGCTGAGTGTCACTCACATTTCTGAACTCTAGCTGTTACCTCTTTTAAGCAACAAAATATATCCAGAACTAGAAATATATATGCCCTTGCAAACCAAGGTTAATATTTATGGGCTCAAAATTTGACTAAGTGGGTATTGGAATCACTTTAGACACATTCACCATGAGAAAAGGAGGTTTATTTTTATAAATAATCTAAATGCCTGGCAGAGCAAGATGCTTCCTGTGTTCATATTGCTGTGGTTCTCAACCTTCCTCATGCTGCAACCCTTTAAAATACATTTTCGGGCATTGGGGTGACCCCCTCAACCATAAAGTTACTTTCGTTGCTACTTCATAACTGTAATCTTGCTGCTGTTACAAACTGCAGTGTAAATATCTGTGTTATATCCGGTCTTAGGCAACCCCTGTGAAAGGGTTGTTTGACCCCTAAAAGGGGTCATGACTTACAGGTTGCGAACCTCTGCCATATGGTGAAAGCTGTCTATTCACATTAGCATCCAATTGTAGACAGTCACATGTTATTGAATGACAAGACAAATGACTTCTGAGTGTATTCTACACTGACTGCTTTGCCTGGGAAGTTGAATTCAGCAAAGGGCCCAGGCTTCTCACAAACTCTGTGACAGACTTGACTTGAAAAGGAAGACGGCTCAGTTATCTTTAGCAACACTTAGGGTAAGAGAAGACAAGCAGCTAAGCAGACCACCTTGTTCTTCCTCTGCACCTATGGCGACAGTGACCAATCAGGAGCCTTTCCCACCACAGCAGGGGAGTTCCTGGGGTTAGAACTGTCTGTTGAAATGTATCTGATGTAGAGCTAATCAGCACCTCTAGAATCTGCCAGGTGGGACCCGAAGGCTCCCAGGGCTGTGCTGGAAGGCGGGCCAGAGCTGGATCTTTATGCAGAGAACATACCTCCTTTTGTAGATTTTCCGTTTGCTCTGCGATACCTTCAAGCTGGGTGTCTGCTCGAATCTTCTTGGCATTTTCCTTTAACAAATACCTCTAAGAAAAACAAAAGACAGACATTACACTGCTTACACCAATTATACTGCTTACTGTATCACATTTAAAGTGTTCCATTCTTCAGAGAGTCATGGGCTAATTGCTCTTTGGTATGCAGAAAGGCATCCTAATTTCTTTTAAGAGTTACATAAAAGAAAAGGACTCCTGTTCATTCACCATCATCCTCCAATTACAGCAACATCCCTCCATGCTGCCGCCTTCTGGGCGGCTCCTACACACAGAATTTATCTCCTACGGACATAAATTCAAACGCTGGTCTCTTAAGCAGAATCTGAGATGGGTGCCATTTTGTAGACCAAATACAACTTTATTTGACTGTCAAAGTTATAAAATATTAACGATAATTGTCAAAACATAAAGGTGTGCTTACTAGGTTAAAATTAAAATGTACCCAATAAGGAGAAGCCATTACAATGGTTTATAATTAAGTGCTTAATCCATTCCAACATTCTGACCTCTCCTCTTGTCTGACTAAATCCTTTCACAATGCTATAGAGAGGTTACATTGCTATTTAGGAGGCATGTAGGTACACTGCCCAGTTTCACTCTGTTGGTAAAAAATAGAAACAATTCAGTTCACATTCCTACCCCCCAGAGAGTGTTGGATACAAACACAAAGCATTGTTAGGGGATCAATGGGTAGATTACATTAGAACAAACCAGTCAAGCTTAGTTAAAATCTGAGTCAACTACTACTTAGTTAGCTGATAAATTCAAAACAGGGATATTCAAGTTATATCCCGGTGACCTAACTGGCAGCGCACACCACTTATTGATTGGATGTATGATGGTTGGACTGGGAATCGAAATATCTCTTCCTTTCTGCCTTATGTAGAATTTTCTAAATGAACATAGAATCCCCATCTTTCAAAAGCACACTTGGCTATATAATATAAAGTAGTATAAAAATATTTGCTGGAAATTATCAGCTCCTTCCCAGTACCAGTGTGTGAGTGTGTGTCTGTGAGTGTGAGCATAAGTGTTGTGTATGAGTGTATGTGAGCATGAATAAGTATGTGTAAGTATGAGTGTGTGTGTATGTGTGCATGTGTTAGTGTGTAAGTGTCTGTATGAGTGTGTGTGAGTTCATGTAAGTGTGAGTGTGAACATGTGAGTGTGTGTGAGTGTATTTGCCTGTATGAGTGTGTATATGAGTTCATGTGAGTGTGAATGTGCATGTGTGAGTATGTATGTGTATGAATGCAAGTGTATGAGTGTGTGTGTGCCTGCGAGAGTGCGTGTGTGAGTTCATGTGAGTGTGCATGTGTGATTGTGTGTGGGAGTGTGTGTTTGAGTGCATGTGTGCATGTGAGTTTGTGAGTCTCTGTGTGAGTGTGTGAGTGTGTCAGTGCTGTGGGAGTGAGTGAGCACACACTAAGGGGAAAACTTCTATCTATAAACTAGAGCTTAGTAATGACCACATCCCTCTTATTGCATGATACAGTGAATAGATTATTTTAAATTATAATATGGAGGTAAAATATATAATTTAGCAACATTTTTCCAATTAGAATTAGCATTCCAGAGGAGAGTGCTGCCTCTGATTGAATTTCTTAACTTTCTTTGCTTTTCTGACCAGATCCCTTGATAAAAAAAAAAACCAAAGGATTGGCCCTCGGAGACTTTAATAGTTCGCCAAGGAGGAAGATTATTTTTTGTGTCCTGGAACTCTAATTAAAAATAAAAACACGTAACATAAAATAGCTCATCTTTGGTATAAACCAACAGTAAAGAAGATCTGATTCAGGGTTATTTCTAGTATTTGTACTTGAGACAGCTTTTTCAAATACCTAGAGGTCTATCAAGGGAGGGGTGGCACCTAATTCCAGAAGGTAGGACAAGATCCATGGGCAGAATACCCAAAGAGGTTTCTGAGAAGCAATTCCATCAGAGTTCCCAGAAACCCAAGTGAAGTGTGGGCTAAGGTCACTGTCACTGGCCACGTGGGGGGCTGAAAGTTTGGGGAGACAAATGGCCCCCACTCCTTCTCCCTCAGTGACAGATGTTCCTATCCACTGTCTCTGTATCCCTAGCACCAACCTGGAAATATTTAGTTGTATTTTCCAGATTTTCCAGGACCCCATATGGAGCAGGGGAAACGCCCGTGAGGTTCAGAGACAGAACAGCATCGCCGGCAGAATCCAGGTCGTCCAGCAAGGTACCTACACACTCGTCATCACAGGCTTGAAGAGAACACAGGGGAAACAAAGCTAAGGCCTTGATCCCTGAGCTTCACAAGTCACGGTATTGTAAGGAGAACACATACTCAGGGCCCCACGGACCACACAAATCTCATTTTCATTTCAGACACGGGGGGAGCTGAAATCCTCAACCAGGTGACTGAGACCTGACAAAGTCACACCCTCATGGTCACAAAGAAAGAACAGCTGAGCCTGAAGCGGCCCAGGGGCTAGCACTCCTTCCTGCCACTTGAACCTTCATTCCTCTCAACTGGGACTGGTTACAAGAACCCCCAGGTCCTCTCCAGCCTTGTCTCCACAGACTGTGTGTCCCAGGACTTCCTTCTCAAGCGCAGAGGGCAGTGGGGGGACAGAGTGAGCTGATTCACTTCTCACTGACACCGAGATGAAAGTGAAAACCTTCCCCAGTGAGTATCATGGGCTAGCATTCTGATGGCCCACTAAGACTTCCCAGGGGACCTTGTCTTGCACTTGACAGAGATATCCATCAGAACCGGAGAAAACTAAAGAGGTCTGAAATTCGAGCAATACAAAGGACAACCCCAGGGATGTTCTCTCTTCTAGGATGACTGATCCTTGGTTTCAGTAAAGGAACAATTGACACTGCTAAATGACGCAGCCAAGATTATTAGTTGGGTGCCTATAATCGCAGTCAGTACTTGGGCAATTGAGGCAGAACTGTGATGTTCAAAGCCAGCCTGGGCTATATCCCAAGAGTCTACCACAGTCAAAGGTGTCTTGGCTTATTCATGCACAACTAAAGGTTCAATTCAGTAGGTTTAACGGCAATATGTGTTCAGGAAATGTAACAAAACTTAAAATATAGTGTGAGATGTGTGGTATCCCACTGACCCTGTGGGTACTGTAGCCAGGTCCCTCCTCAGTGAGGGAAACCCAACTTTAGGCACGCACACAGGAGAATCACCTACAAACACAGTTGCTCTCCATCAGGATGTGTCTTGGCAGGCATTCCTCACAGTGGAGCCCCGTAGCTCCTGGCTTGCAGACACACTGTCCGGATGCACGGTCACAGTCACTGTGGACAGAGCCTCGGGGGTCGCAATCACACTTCTGGCAGCTGCCACCTGCCACTCGAGGGCTGCCGTGATAGCCTGCAGAGCACCTACAGAAGAAGCAAAGAGGGACAGAGCCATTTTCCAACCAGGCACCCACACCAGCTCTGCACAGGACCATCACCTATTTTTGTCAAATGAACTGCAGAGCGCACACTCACTTCAGGAAACCTTGCTATGGGATAGCAATGTGGTCTCCTGTCTGTACAAACACACAGATGTGTAGTGACCCCCAGATTGCTATCATAAACAGACATCATATGCTATAAAAAGAGCAAGCATTCCTATCAGCCCCTTGTGACAGGCCAGTGGCATACCTTTCACAGTACTGTCCCTCATAGCCGGGGAGGCAGGCATTGCACCGGAAATCAGTGTCACCTTCCAAGACACAAGTGGGGCTGAAACTGAAAGAAATGATTTTTTGGTTTTTTGGGTTTTTTTGTTTTTTTGTTTTTGTTTTTTTTTGTTTTTTTTTTTGTTTTGTTTTTGTTTTTTCAGAAAGTTTCAGATAGTAGCTTCAAATCTTTCTTAAATATTTATCCATCCTCACTGTTCGAAATGTTAAGTGATTATACTCCATGGCTAGATGAGTTAGAGCTTAAATCAATAGAGCCAAAGGAACCTGCAGGCAAGATTATGGTCACAAATCTCTTGTCTCCAGTGTTGGAAGAGGCGCTTGATGCCAGGCGGCATCAGGTAAGTGCTACGTAAATCAGTCTCATGGATTATAGATAGCTACCCAAGAAAGCTTTCCTAATCAAAAGGGGTCTTATTCCCAGAGGAGGAGTTATCATATTTATTAGCTAATGGTAGAATTGACAAAGCATGGAAAACGGGAAGATGGAATGTTGACGGTCATTACAGTTCCACAGGCTGTGGAGTTGAGCAGAGAGGACCAGCGCAGAGAGGTTGAGTTCTGTTGGAACTCGGAATGAGTGGCTGGCAGCCATTCACAGACCAGCAGAAGTAACCCGATACAGCTAAGTGGCTGGCTCCTTGTTGGCCACACCCTCTGCCTCCACAGGATAGACTGCCCTGCGCCACCAGGAGGCGGGAGTGGATAATTGCAAACTACTGAAACCTCACCCAAACCTAGCAAGACATCTGGTCTGGTTCCTTGTTGGGGAGTAAGCTAGATGTCCATGGCAAGAGTTACCAGCCCTGCACCACCTCTGACATCTCTCTCCTTAAATAACGAAGCTTCAAGGAAACGCAGATACATAAGAAATAAACCAAGCAATCTGGGTCCTCTCAAAGTTGCTCGTTCTCGGGCTTCTTAGGTAACCACTAAGGGTTCGCGGGTGATTAACCTTTCTTGAGAAACAAAGTCATTATCCAAGCCATGTGAACTCTGTAAAGCAGATGTTGGAACAAGCAAGTGTGCACGTCTCTGCGTGCACATAACCACTGTCCACAGAGGTGGAATACACATACAGAAATTATTTTTTTCAGAATGGTGCCAACATTGCCTAATCAATAGCACAGGCAATGCCATGGCCCCGAAATAAGTTATTGACTGACATCATGTATCTTTTCTCAGGGCTTGTGTGTTTCATCCTAGGCATATGTATACACAACCCTAGTCCCTTACGTCGAAAAGTAACTTCATCACACAGCAGAACACATGGCAGAGAGCTAAAATTTGTCTTGGAAAACCCCAAAGGTCTATTTTTAAACTTGGTTCCATTCTAACACTCTATACCAACACGATGCTTTCCTTTTGTAGGGATCCTATTCAAACGCCCCCGAGAATACATGCTTCCCCTTAACACGTGCTTATCTCCCCCACAGAGACGACATTAGCAGAGAGCACTCAGAGCCCCCTGGAAAGCGAGGCCAGGAATGGAAGCAGCCCCTGTACATGAGTGGAGCCGCTGTGTCCTGCTGCCCCAGCCCAGGCTTACCTGAAAGGGGGATGATGAGGACAGGTACACGGGGTGCAGTCTCCAGCCAGCCCAGTCACCTTCCCATAGTAGCCAGGAGCACACAGCTCACAGTGGTCCCCAGCTGTGTGGTCCCTGCAGTTCTGACGTTCCACATTTCAAAGGAGGAACAATGGAAACAGTTAGACATGAACGTTACCAGGTGACAGCTCTGTCACCAACAATGCTGCCTATCATAGAGATGCTCTTAGGGAAGATGTGGCATTTTTCTTCATATTTCCTAGGGCTCTGGAAGCTTTTCCAGATCTGTGACCTTTACTTACTATAAGACTATATCAAGTTGTACAGGTTAGAAGCTGCTAATACATTCTACAGGAGGAGAACAGACCCAGCACCCAATACAGTCAGGACTCAGCTCCTTAAAGTGCAGATCTAAACAGAGGCCCAACAGTGTGTCCACCAGCCAGTTAGGGCTTGATGTGGTTTAAGTGAGAAACGTTTTGTGCATTCGGGTGCTTGGTCTCCAGTTGGCACTTCTGTATGAGGAGAACTTAGAGAACATGGAGCTGTGCAGGACGAAGCAAGTCGGTGGGGTTAGCCTTTGAGAGTTTACGGCCTCACCCCATTTCCAGTTCACTCCCTGCTTCCTGCTTCCTGTGTACGGGTGACACATGATCTCTGAGCTTCTTGCTCTGGCTGCCTGCTGCCTGCCACCATAAGGACTCCTCCTCTGGAACCAAAACGAAAAATAACTCTCCCTTTTGTTACCTCACAGTAACAGAAAAGTAACTAATTCAGGGTTCAGTATTCATAGGCAGGGAGCTGTGGTGGCTACTCTTCCAGAGATCCTGAGTTCAATTCCCAGCAACCACATGGTGGTTCATTATCAGCTATAATTTGATCTGGTGCCCTCTTCTGGCCTGCAGGCATAGATGCAGGTAGAACACTGCATATGTAAATACACAAGTCTTTAAAAAAACAAAAAAATAAAATTTTATTTCTGTTTCAACTGATGAGGATAGGTTTTGTTAGGATCTACTTGGCCTCCTTAATGGGTCTCCCTTCAGAAGGTGTATTTGCAATCTCTTCAAAAATAAATTGCAATAAATACTTGTTTCACCCACAGAGCAAGACTCAGACAAGGACCAAGTACTAGAAGATGAGATAGGACGGAAGGTGTTCTCCAGGGAATGTCAAGTCCAGCACAAAATGGGTCCCCAAACAGACAGTGGATTCTGGCCTCCTGGTGGCTGTCATTCTAGAGAATGAGCCACCCCAGAGAGTGGCAGGGAGACAAGGACCTGCTACTGAGGACTAGAGTTGAGGAGGCATCAGCTGCTGAGGGAAGACTTGGGAGCAACACCAGCCACTTTCCCAGTGATGTGAGCAGGCTCGCATGCCTTCTAGGTAGAGATGGCAGCAAGGACCTCCTGGAGGTCCCTGGAGGGGCTGCCTGGTCCCGAGCCTTCTCCTTTTAAGTCACACTGATAACGTATAAACTTAGGTCAGTTCCCACCCAAGCAAACATACCAGGCACTTTCCAGTTTCGGGGTCACAGACATCGCTGTGGTTGTTGCAACTGCAGGGCACACAAGGAGCCAGCAGAGGGCGGGCTCCCCTGCCGCCGCTTTCTGGGAGGTTTCCTCTGTAGTACCCGGGAGCACAGTCCTCAAGGGATGCAAAAAGAACAAGAAAGTTAAAATCTTGGCACCAGGGTGAAAAGTCTTCCCCCGTGAAGAGAGATAGCTAGCAGTGCATGACAAGTGCCACACCACTCTGGGAAAGAAATGCAAATCAATCCACTCTAAGAGGATGCTGGCTTGTCCCCACAATCACACCTATAGGGAAACTGAGGCAGACGGACTCCTGTGAGCTTCAGTCCGGCCTAGGCTATGGAGTGGTTTCAAGCTAGCCAAGGCTGCGGGGTGAAAAATACCTATCTCAAAACACTACCAAAAGCAAAAGTCCCAACTCTGCACAAATGCCAAAGTAGCCAGGCAGAGTGTGCTGGGCCTGGAAAGGAAGTGGCGTGCTTGTGTGCAGCTGGTGCAGAGGAAAGAGTGTGCAAGGCTCTCTAGAATTAAAAGCGACATTAGCCAAGACTAGCAAGTCTACTTCTGGTGGGCTCGGAAGAACGGCACGAAGGAACTGGGAGAGACAGACAGACACACTCCCGTCCTCACAGCAGCATCCACAGGAGCAACCCAAGGCCCACGGAAAAACAATGAGTGTGTCCACGTGGTGGGATACCAGTCAGCCTCAAAAAGAAAGAAAGCCTAGCATGTGTTAAACATGGAGGAAGCCCAAAGGCATGGTGCTAAGTGGGGAGAGCAGCCACAAAAGCAGAAATACCCCAGGACTCCACTTGTATGGGGAGCTAGGAGTAGTCAGGGTCCCAAGAAACAGAAAGCAGGCGGAGGGCTGGAGTGAGGGGTTGCTGGTTCAGATTGACAAGAAAAAGTAATATTCTAAAAAACAATTGCATCCCCAGAACTCTGAGCACACTGCACGCTACCAGATCCTATACTCAAAAGTTGGTGGAGTCCATAAATCAGAATTTAAACAAAATAACACTTTTATTTACTTATCTATTTATTTAATTTGTTGGTTTTTTTTTTTTTTTTTTTGAGACAGGGTTTCTCTGTATAAAAGTCACATTGTAGATGCTCTTGTGTTCCATTCCCTCATGCGGGATTGCTGTAAATGAGTATATTCTAGCTTTAAGTCAGGACACATACGTGACCGGAAAGCGACAGTTCCTTACCTGACAGGAATGTCCAGCGGTGCCAGGAGGACAGACACAGAGCTCCAACAGTGACGCCACCTCACCCTCAGGGGACAGCCCTACAGCCTTCCTGCCAACCTCCATGGAGATGTTGGCAATTCTGAGGCACCGTTGTGAAGAGAGGCGGGAGAAGAAGCATTAACAATGTGACAAACTTCAGGAAACACTGTGCAAGGTTTAGCATTTATGTCTGTCCTGAACCCCAGACCTTTCCCTGTGGAGTAGCTCTGCTTACAATTGCAAAGCATGTCAGCCTGCAGGAGAATGTGGTTACAGAAAATAGGTCCAAGTCTGAACACCTTCAAAACCCTGCCAGGACTGCTCTGCCTGGCCCTGAGTATATCTCCTTATGGCGTATCAGATGGTAGCCCATGGGAAGTAGCACTGTCCTTAGACATGGTTCCAAAAAGAAGCAAAGAAAGGAAAAGAAAAGAAAGAAAAAGAAAAGAAAAGAGAGGAAAAGAAAAGAAAGGAAAAGAAAAGAAAAAAAAGACAGCTTAGCTTTCGGGGGTCTAAGTAATCTTTATAAAATCCGTTCTATTTTACCTACAATGCCACCATGTTGGACTACGGTAAGCCCTGTTGCCATGGCAGGTGGATAGTCATAGTTAACACATGCCGTTCCATAATTACTGTGTGACAGTCCTGATGGAATACCTTCAACTACGGTGTCCATAACACAGTCCCCATCTGAGGGCATGCTTTTGAGGGGGCATTTTGCTTCCCATCCAGGCTCATTTGGTTCTACTTCCTGGCTGCTGTGAAGTGAGCAGCTACTATGTGATGGAACCAGCCAAACAGGCGCAAACCTCCTCAGCTATGACCCTCTTGAGGTCTGGATGAGAAATATCGCCAAGCGGGCTCATATATCCCCTGAGGGTGGTGCTGCTGGGGAGAGCATAGAGCCTTAAGAAGTGTGAGTACAGCCTTGCCAGAGGGGACCTATTGCTGGGGGTGGACTTTGAGGGGTGATAGCCTCACCCCACTTCTAGTTCATGGAGCAGCATCTTCTTTGTGGTTAAGCTTTCGGCCCTAAGCGCCTGCATTCATGCCCCCCTGCCGCTATCTAGCCTTATGGAACTGGAAATCAAAATGAACCTTTCCTCTAGAATGTACATTGGGTCTGCGTGTTTATCACAGCAACAGAAGAGCATCAACCACAGGGCCAGAAAGAACCTTTTCCTCTCAGGCATTTTATCCTAGCAACAAAACACTGACTAACAAGCCATCAATATTGAACAAGGTTTAGATAAGGGTCAGAGATCTATCTATTAGTAAAGACATAGGTCATCGGAGTGAGGGGACAGATCTTCCACTTCTGCACTAAATCACGAAACCACACAAGGTTCTAGGAGCTCCCAAGTACCTGCTTTGCTGCAGTCCTTGGCCGTACGATGCTTTGATGAGGATGTACTCAATATTGCTAAGGACAGACATAAAATCGGAGTGTGTGACGTGTTTCTCAGACACAGAGTTAAAATATTTCCAAAACTCCTGTGGATGAGAAATGTGACCAATTAAATTCAGAGTTCACACCTTCACAGACACACAACCTTAAAAGGAGAGCACAGCTCTCTCTGGACAGCTTCAGACATCAGCCCTGCTCTGGGTAGGTCAATGAACTGACAAAGATTGGCTGTAACCTAATGGCAGGTGGTATATACAAGGGGAAGACACATCCTGGGCAGGGCAGGGCAGGCAGGGCGGGGCGGGACGGGGTGGGGCAGGTGGGGCAGGGCAGGGCGGGGCTGGGCGGGGCAGAAAGATGTATAGTTTCCTCATGAGACTAGAAACAGTATACAATGTTAAAGCCTAAGGGTTGTTTCTGGAATTTTCATTTGATATGTCTGGACTTCAGTTGACTTGAACATCCAACGCTATGGAAAGCAAAGCTATAGATAAGAAACAACTACTTTAGTTTGGCTTTCTTGAAGCAAAATATGAATCGTTCTTAGAACTTTCTGTAAGCCCCCTGGAGGTTGTCTCCCAGGTCCTCCCAGCTCTGGGCTTTTGTTAGTCTGTAAGTTCACATCCTTACAAAAACATACGTGGGACAACCATACATCACCTCTTTCATCCCCACTTCGTAATCCTGTCTCACTCCATTCTCAGGCGCTGGGGCATCCATATAAATGATGTGCTTCCTGGCCCGACCTCCTTTGATGAGGACTTGAGGCTCGTAGTTGGATGTTCCGGTGCCAAGTGTAGAGTAGAAAGCCACACTGTATTGTAGTTTCCCACCGTAGGCCAAGAGCTAACAACAAACTCATGTTATTCCTCTGGGGCAGCCTTAGTTAAAGGACATTTTATGGAAAGTTTGTCTCATTACAGGAAAGGCATTACGCATTACAATGTATCCAGTTGCGAGCATGTGTAGGGAATCTGCCTCCACCTACTGCTGCTTGTTACCGGTCTGTGAGACAGACTAAAGCTAGTCTGGTGGTTCCACCAAACGCAGTCTGAGAAGAAACCAGTGAGCAAAGAATTCTACTTTCAGGCTCTTTGAATTAAAATCATCTATATCTATAAGATCACTGGGGTAGATTTATAATATTTAAAGATCAAAGTGAGACCACATGGTGGTGTAGATCAGTTCTCCTAGCACCCGGGACACTGAGGCTGAGGACTGGAAATTTTGCAGCTAGCCTGGGCTAGCACACCAAACCTTATCTCAAAACAACAACAACAACAAACAAAAAAACAAAAAATAAACAAACAAACAAAAAACCGGAATAACATAAAGACCAGAGTGAATTCACATACTCATAAACAAGGTACTGCACTGAAAGCCATCTATCATGTTCATAAGAGGCAGCTTGCCAACTGACCACCACTTTCTATACAAGGGCTCCCAGGTTAGATCTAGCACTGCTACTGGTGACTACCCTATAGACTTCTTGAATTATTGCTTTAGAAAAGAGAAAAATAATGCAAATTAATGAAACCATAAAAGCTTTAAAAATGAAAACATTTGAAATTCCAAGTCTTTGTGGGGATTTTTATAAGCACAGAGCATCCCCACCTTCCCTCAGAAGAGTGGTTGGATATCTAAGTCCTTTAGTGACAGGTAGGAGGATTCCCACCCCACGTTCTCTCTGGGAACAGGAAGGGGCTAGGCTGGGGTGTGCTCACCTGATCTCCCTGGAATTGCTTTGGAAGCCGCCAGTAAAATGGCTCTGCATAGATGTGCTGGCGGACAGCCTCTGCGTCCAGCAAGGTGTCAGGAGGCTGGAAATGCACGCCTTCCATGGTGCCCTTGAGGTTGCTCTGTGAAACCACATGCAGGAGGGGCTGATCGGAGGCTAGAGTTACCTAGAGGTGAGAAGGAGAAAGACAGAAAGACGTGCTTTACTTTAGGAGCTAAGTCCCCATAGCTCAGTGGGCAGCAGCGCTTGATGTATAAGCATGAAGACCTGTGATGCAATCCCCAACACTCTTGTAAAACACCAGGTGTGGCTGTATGCCGATCTGTAACCCCAGTGGCATGGGGTTGCAGAGACAGAGGGATAGCTGTGGCTTAAGGGCTCCTAACCAACTCCAAGTTTAAGGAAAGACCCAGGCTCTAGGGGATATAGCTGAGAGTAACAGAGTAGGAATGCTCAACATCCTTCTGTGGCGTCTGCTCATGTGCACCCCACTACACAGACACACAGACACACAGAGACAGACACACACACACAGACATACACAGACACACAGACACATACACACACAAAGACATATACACAGACACCACAGACACACGCACACACACAGACTACACAGACACACAGAGACACACAATACACACAGAGACAGACACACACATAGAAAGACACACACAGATACACACAGACACATATACACACACACAGACACACAGAGACACACAATACACACAGAGACAGACACACACACAAACAAACACAGACACACAGACACACACACACACACACATAGACTATACAGACACACAGAGCTACACAATACACACACAGACATACACAGACAGACAAACACACACACACACACACACACAAACAGACTACACAGACACACAGAGCCACACAATACACACACAGACAAACACAGACACAGAAACACACAAAGACATATACACAGACACCACAGATACACACACACACAGACTACACAGACACACACACACAGACTATACAGACACACAGAGACACAATACACACAGAGACAGACACACACACAAACACAGACACACACACACAGACACACAGAGACACACAATATCCACACAGATACCATACACACACAAACACAGACACATAGACACATAGACACAGACACCACACACACACACACACACACACACACCCCAGATTTGATCTTCAGATTCCTCCAGTGGTCCCCAGCTTTTCATCTAAAGCTTCATTTTAACGCCAAGGGGGAAAGACTTCATTTAGGTTGCAGGCTTGGGTCCGGATGACCAAGGCACTATGACTGATTAGGTTCAAACTATTGCTACCCTTGAGTATCAGTGACAGGAAGTACACCTTGGAGATGCTATAGTCATTTCTTCTTTCCAAGAAAAGCCTTTGATGGATCAGTTGATGGTGGGCATAGACAGCCTTTACCTCTACTGATATCACTGGATCCCAGAAGTGGTCAGAGAACTCTGACTCATATAGCAAACAAATCACTATCCTAGAATTTCTGATGTCTTTGTTCTCTCCCAATGCCCACCTGACTCCCAAAGGCAAGGGGGCTAAAACCCTTTCACTGTATGTATGTGACTTACCGGAGCCCTTACATAACCCTCCAACTCTGAGCAGACCTGAGACAGACCAAAGCAGAAGCAGGGGCTGCAGCCTAAAGGGTGGTCAGCTCGCAAGGCAAAGGTACCGGCTCGGCACTTGTCACACTGGGGTCCCAGGACATTCTCCTACAGGTGAAAAGAAGAGAAATTAATGCCTGAAAAAGAAGAGATGTGCACATGCAGAGACAAAACAACAAGACACACTGACAAAATAATAAAACGTGCATTGCTAAACTCAGTCTCTGATGGTCACACCTCTTGTTAAAGTCAGATGCTCAGAACTCCCGAGTTATGACTGAGCATCAGAACTATGGTGGAAGAAAGTGCAAATACATATTCACTAATGTGAATCTCCACAGTCTCTAGGTGATGCTGAGGGCCTCCAGACAAAACCCTAGGCTAAATGAAGGCCAGCCAGGTGCTTGCCATTCTGACTGACTGGAGCTAGGACTGTTGCTAGGAGACATGGTAAGACACTAAAATGAGCCTCTGTGAATCCTTCATCACCTGTAGCCCCATGCCACAGCCCAGCTCAGGCTGCCACCTCCTTCTCCTCTCAGAGATGACTAGAGAAGGTGACAATGATCTGGCAACAAAGCATGCTGGGAAAACCAATGGACACATGTGCAAATCAGAGTGACATTAAACTCTTACCTCTTGGGAAAATATTGTACATATTTTCCCTTTACTTTAGCAAGCACATATAACAATCACCTGTCCATGAGCATAGCTATAAAACCCCCAAATCTTCCCCAAAGCCTTGCTAGCTACTTTTTTAAAAAAAGATTTATTTATTTTATGTATAGAAGTACACTGTCTTCAGACACATCAGAAGAGGGCATCAGATTCCATTACAGATGGTTGTGAGCCACCATGTGGTTTCTGGGAATTGAACTCAGGACCTCTGGAAGAGCAGTCAGTGCTCTGAACCTCTGATATCTCTCCAACTCCTTGCTAGCTACTTTGTTTCTTCAAGAATGAATGAGTACTCAAGCCATGGGTGCATGCTACAGAGCGCTGTCTTCAGAGAAGTCCAGTCACCAGACACTTGTAAGTGGTAAAATTCTGTTGTAAGACTCTCTCTTCATTTCAGGAGAAACTCTGGGACTTGTTACAGTAACTTTAAATCTGTTCTCTCTTTCTTGGCCCTGGCTTTCGGAATGACAACTCTGAGACTATTCATTATTAAAGGCCTAGGCCATAAGCTCTGGCTCATTCCCTGACAAGCTCTTCGCTCACTTAACCAATTTAAACTATTCTCCGTCTACCATTTGATCGGTTAACCTCTCCTTCAGTTCTAGCCTGCTTCTGCCTTCTCATCTCCTCAGTGACTCCCTCAGCATCTCTCGGAGTTTCTCTACCTGCTGGTTTACATGCATCTCCTTGGCCGGTTTCCCCAAGTCTCTCTTCCATTTCATCTTTTATCTCTCACTGCTTCCCAGAATGCTCTCTCTTCCTGCCAGTGTCCCACCTCCTATTTCCTGCCCCAGCTCATTAGCCATCAGCTTTTTTGATTGACAGGTGATATCAAAGTATCCGAGAAAGGGTTTGAAACCATACTTCTAGTCATTAGAATTTATGTAAGTAGCCAGAAGCCCCCAAGGTGGGAAGGAGGAGGACAGGAGAAGGAAACTGAGGATCAAGGGCCCACAATACCTTGCAGGAGCAGATGCCACCATCTTCTGAGCAGCTGCAGAGACCCTGTTCCAGGTTACAGGTGTCAGCCAGGGTCCCCCTCATGTCACAGCCACAGGGAACACAGTCAGGAAAACTTCTGTAGCCCAAGGAGCACTGATGGCAGCTCTGCCCACCAAACCCTTCTTTGCAGGGGCACTGGCCTGAGAGGACATCACACTGGGGACTTGTGGAGCCTACAGCACTGCAACTGCAAGCCTGGGGAGGAGAGAGAGACAGGGGGAAGGGGAGAAGGGAGGGAGAGGGGGAAGGAGAGAGATACAGAGACAGAGAGAGACAGAGAGACAGAGAAAGACACACAGAGAGAATGAGAATGAGAATTAATATAAGGGCAGAATGTAAATGTCCTCAGAAAGTACTGAAACTCAGACACCAGAAAAACATCGTCTGGAACAATAATGTAGATGAAGTGACCTTGCACTGTTCCTAAGTGGAGCTGTTTTGCCAGGAACCGTGGGACAAGGGCTGCATGGCAGGGCTTGTGTGTACCTTAGTGACACCAACACAGTGCATTAAAACTCTGAACTAGAATTAAATCTAATGATGCAATCAGCTCAGCAAAAATATTTTAGAGGAGAAGTAATGTCCCCACTACTCTAAAACCCAACTATACCTGGTTCCAAGCTAATTAATTACAGGGCAATCGAGCTCCAGATTCAGCCCAATTCTCTAATGAAACTTTCGACAACTCCACTGGAAATTACATGTACTAGACGAAAACATAAAACGTAGACTAGACTAAAGCATATTTAAAGGTCAATATCTATATATCTATATATCTATATCTACATATAATTATATAGATATATTGATAGATAACTATATAACCATATAGTTATATAGATATATAGATGTATATTTCTACCTATCAATTTCACAGCTAAATTCTTGAAAAAAACCCAAAATAAAGAATTTGAAAGATGCTAACTCTCCTGCATTATTCCAGAGTCTATTATTCATACATTCATTTATTTAAAGGTGAGGTCTCCACTGTCTACCTCCACAGACTATCCTATAACTAAACCCAGGCAATCCCCCTGACTCAGCCTCCTAAGTAGCTGGGACTCCAGGTGCACAACCAGTGGTTCAAGTTGTACAGATTTTAAATATAAACCTTGACAATATAACTGCTTAAAGCCAGGTGACCAGCTAGAAGACAGATTTGTGGCAGGCAAGGCATGCTCACTCATTCCAGAGTAGTGACAGCACCCACCTGGCACCCCTGCTCCGGGTCCAGACCCCAGTATGCCTCCTCACACTCCTCACACTTCAAACCCTGAGTATGA
Organism: Mastomys coucha; assembly: GCF_008632895.1. Taxonomy (NCBI): domain Eukaryota; kingdom Metazoa; phylum Chordata; class Mammalia; order Rodentia; family Muridae; genus Mastomys; species Mastomys coucha. Next base: position 132,455,761 of record NW_022196896.1, on the reverse strand, counting down.
GGTGGGCAGAGACACTCTCCAGAATTGGGGTCACAGTTATTCTGAGTATGAGCGCAGTCACAGGCTGAAACAAAAGAGGCATCACAGACTCAGATGGGGGATATAACCCAAGCTTGAGAGTTGATAGCACAAGATTATTACATTAGCACAATATTATATTATATATAGCACAATAATATTATTAATAATAATCAGAACCACTATTAAAAGAGATGCAGTGACTCCTGGGATCTCTGAGGTCCCTGATGTAGCTGCATACCCCAATATGCCACAGGTCTGAGAAGTCAACACAGTGGGACAGATATCAGATGGACAGGAGAACAGAAGGCTACCGTTCTCAACTTGTGGGTCGCAACCCCAGTGGAGGTTAAACAAGCTTTTCACATGGGTCACATACAACACATCCTGCATATCAGATATTTACATTGCAATTCATAACAGTAACAAAATTACAGTCGTGAAATAGCAAGGAAAATATGCTTGCGGTTGGGGGTCACTACCACATGAGGAACTCTAGTAAAGTCTCACAGCAGTAAGAAGGTTGAGAACCATTGCTGTAAGATCATTGACTTCTTATCAGCTGCCAATTGTATTGGATGTGACCCCCTAGTCCTTACAAAAGCTGCTGGGTGTGGGCTGCAATCAGGGTCTCAAAAACTAGAGCTAAGTTCACATAACAAGCAGGTTAGGAGCCAGGACCAAAGTGTATGCCTGCACCCTAAGAGAGGTTAGAAACAGAAAACAGGTTTAGAGCCCCACCGTAAAGACAGAAGAGTAGCGTTCACAGAAGTTATTCTGACGCCAAGAAAAGTGACAGGGCAAGTTTTACGGGAAACACTAGGCACCCCAGTGCTTACGTGTGCAGCCGCCATCCTGGAATGCATAGAAGCCATGTAAACACCTGTCACACTGTTTTCCAGAGACACCTGGTGCACAGTGACACTGTCCTTCCTCTGTGCAGTTGTCAGATGTGGAGCCTTCCACACTGCAGTTACAGGGCACACAGCCACGCCCCGTGTCCAGCCCGTAATAGCCAGACTGTGTCACAAAAGAGGAAGAATCATGGGGTTAGCGGCCTATATACACAATGGAATGTTCTCCAAGTCACATGCTAGGTGTTTCTCGGAATGGAAGCACATGCCTGTCCCTGGGCACACTGCATGCGTGTGCTGAGCACACTGCATGCATGTTCCCTTGATGGGGAAGACAAAGCACAGGGTAGCCAAACCTAGGGTAAGCTCTTCGCATGGGAATTCCAGTGCCTGAGGACCCAGGCTAAGTGTTGATTCTAAACACTGACAAGTCACTAAATAGCGTGCAATGCCCAGTAAACATCTTACCAGGCACTGGTCACACTGCTGTCCTGTCACGTGAGGTTTGCAGTCACACAGTCCAGTTTCCAGATGGCAGATGCCAGAAAGGGAGCCATTCTCATGGCAGTTACAGGCTAGGACACATAAGGCACATAAGGGCTTGATTTATTTCTGTAACTATAATTTTAGTAAAAGCTTTTTAATCCCCTAAGGAAAAGGCTTACACATTCAACATACCCAGATCACAGAGCTAACATACTTCACAGACAATGAGAGCTCCACCAGTGTGGGGATCAACCTCAGAAACAGGGGTGTTAGCTCTAGACCCAAACACTTGACAGCCCGAGAGAGGGACTGAGATCAGCTTCCTGGCTAATCCCAGGAATTCACCTTCCTGAGAACCTGGCTTCCCTCCAGCCTTCAGTTTGCCTTGGTGTATGTGGGACAATGTCCCGGCTTTGCTTGAGATCCTGAGAGACACAACCCTGCTGTCCTTTAAAAGGACTTACTCTTGCATCCCATAGCCTGACTCTGAACATGATTTCTACCTCCCAGCATACAGCCTGCAGGCTTCCCACACAGAGATACCTGCTCTCTAGCTGGAGATCTCTCAGCTAGCCCTCTCTCTTCTCCCACCCCTACCCCTTTCTCTCTTTCTTTCCCTCCCTCTCTCCCTCCTTTCTTCCCCTGTCTCTGTCTTTTTGACATATTGTTCTGAAGTATATCTCCCTGGCACCCCCTCTACCATGTCCCTCTCTTTCCCTAATACATCTATCAACCTCAACTCTAATTATCTGTCCTCCTGGTCTCTTACGTGCTAATGCATCACTTTTTGAAGTCTCTGGGACATTTCAAGTGCTAAATTCAGTGAGGAGATCTCAGTGTTCATCATGCAGGATCTTTCTTCAGAATTTGACCCCTCTACCACCCCCTCCCTGCATTTGAAATTAAGGTGTCCATGTTGCTGAAGTTCGGGTTGATGAGCTAAAACCATGCCCCTTTTCATCTAACGTGTGTCTACAATTCTATTTTTCTGTATGATTGGCACCACCTCATCTCTATGCTGCGGTAGGAGACCAACATTTACCTAGAATTGTCAAAATATATAAGTGGCATTATTATCCGTGCATCCCTTCCTTGAGACAGTTCAAAAACTAGACCTACACAAGGTGGAGATAGCAGAAATGGCAGCATGACCTAGAGAGGGGACTTTCCGGCTGAGTTGGCAGCTCTTGACTACTAGAGAGTTTCCTTCAGAGATGCGGGTCCCTTCTTTGCCACCCGAGCTTCGGTGAGTGGCCACAACTCCACCCACACAGTGGCAGCACTGAAGGAACTCCATGGGTTTAAAAGCAGAGTGCAGCAAACCAGGGGAGAAACCAGGGGAGATGGGAGTGGGTGGAGAGGATGAGAGGAGCTGGAGGGGAGGGAATTGGGGGCGAATGTGATACATTGTATGCATGTTTCAAACTCTCACACACTAAAGCTTTTTCTCAACTAAGCAAAAATACAAATGCTGAGGGCTTCGGTATCAGCCCCTAAGCTTGATCATCTCAGGCACGTGAGGCTGTCTCAGTGAGTGGGTTCTACATTATACCCAGTTTCAAGGCTCCAAACAGAACTTAGCAATTGAGGTAGTGCATGCGCAGACCACCAGGGAGTGTCACCACCATGTTTTCAGAAAGAAAACCCTGTCTAGACTTCTGACCTTCAGAGATAACCTCTAATTAAGCCACCATAGAATACGGAGTGAGGAGTTGAGTATTGAGTCCAAGTCTGACCAACAGAAGACCCGTCATCAGTACACAAGACAGATTCAAGATAAGGTCTCTGTGATGGGCTCATACTTGGCCCAGGGAATGGCACTATTTGGAGGTGTGGACTTGTTGGAATAGGTGTGGCCTGGCTGGAGGAAGTGTGTCAGTGTGGGTGTGGGCTTTAAGACACTCATCCAGGCTCCCTGGAAGCTAGTCTTCTCCTGTTTGCCTTTGGAACAAGATACTGAACTCTCAGCTCCTCCTGCACCATGCCTGTGGGGGTTGGGGGGCTGCCACGCTCCTGCCTTGAGCAGGACTGAACCTCTGAACCTATAAGCCAGCCCCAATTAAATGTTGCGCTTATAAGAGCTGCCTTGGTCATGGTGTCTGTTCACAGCAGTAAAATCCTAAGTAGGACATTCTCTACCAGGTCCCATCCTTCTGACAAATGTTACAAGATTCACATGGCAATACATAAGAACCATGACCCCCTTACTCAGGCACTCACCTCGGCAGTTTTTGGCAGTCACCGCGTCTCCATAGAAGCCATCTGCACACCTCTCACAATGGGCACCGTCTGTGTTCCACAAGCATTTCAGGCATTCCCCCGTGACAGAGTCACAGTGGCCAGCCTCCAGGGGATCAACATTGCCACTGCAGTTGCATGGTACACAGGTTGCCCCTGGCACGGTTGGGTTTCCGTAGTAACCATCTGCACATCTATATCCAAGACGGAAAGCAGGATCTATAGGATCGCTCAAGATATTACTGAGCCAGCCAGGGACTCCCTGGATGGTTAATAAATCAGACTGGCTCTTTCCCTCAAGATTTGCGATGGAAAAGAGGTGACTTTCCATCCTGACGGTTACAAATCTCCCTCGCCTCTTGTGAGATGGGAGCAGATCCAAATAAGCATAAACCCAGAGGATGTGCAACCAAGACCTTCTCTTGGCCACTGAGAATGTCACCCAGCTCTTTGGCAGGCTGAACCAGAACTAGGCGTCAAGGCTTACACGTGGGAAAAAACAAGACTGGCTTTTGGGTGCTCTTAAATCAGACCACCCGATGCCCTCACTATTGTCTGAACAACTGAATTCTCAGACGTGTGACAACCGTAACTACTGACTGACCTCCCTTGCCTTCGGCCATTGTCCTTGCTGTGAATACTGATGTGCTCCAGGAGGTAGAACACTGTTCTCTCAATAGGCATCCTGCTTTATCCATGATCTTATGAAATAACAGTAATGCACCAAGATGCCAAGGCCACACTTAACTACATATTCTAAGCACCCATCACTACACATTGTATGCATACATTGAATTATCACATCATATCTACAGGGGTATGGACCACTGCTATGTCAATTAACATTGAAGATTTGTGGATATTTAAGAAGAAAATATAAAATGTGTACTGAGTTTTTGAAACAAAGTTATTGCTCTTTGTGAAACTGGGGGTTGGGGTGGCACAAAGTACCTCTCACACCAGGCTCCTGAGTAACCCGGGGCACATTGGTCACAGACCATTTCCTCTCCATCGGTGAGGTGGCAGGTAGGGCTGAAGCTGTCAAAACATTGGAAATGAGTGTGATTGGCCAGTGGATGCTGCTTGTTTCTAAATATTTTAAAGGGTTGTTTTCTGATGCCTCTGTCCTAATAAATGCTTAGCATGTTCTCTCCCAGCCTTTAGCCCAGAATCCAGTGCCTCTGCCATGTAGCACAGCCTGACATACCTGTCACCTTCCTGTGTCTACTGCCTCCTCCTTCTCCTCCTCCTCCTCCTCCTCCTCCTCCTCCCCCTCCTCCCTCTCCCC
>NW_022196896.1:132447415-132450495 GCF_008632895.1 Mastomys coucha | reverse complement strand
TCCTCCTCTCCCTCCTCCTCCTCTTCTTCCTCCTCCTCCTTTTCCTCTTCCTCCTCTACTCCTCACCCTCCTCCTCCTCCTCTGTCCTTCATCCCACAGCAGACTCACATCTCTCTCCTCTGCCTTTACTAACTGCTGACTGCTCCTTCCCCATGGCCCGTCCTACCTTGCTCCTTCCCCATGGCCAGTCCTACCTTGTTTCCCTGAGAAGACTATTTGGATGCTCTGGAAGCATCAGCTCCCTTTCTCTGCTGTTATTCACTAGCACTGATGTGTCAAGCTCTGAAGACAGTCCCTCCAGTCACACACACACACATACACACACACACACACACACAGAGAGAGAGAGAGAGAGAGAGAGAGAGAGAGAGAGAGAGAGACATAGATATACACACAGACAGATATAAACACATGCAGATACACACAGAGATATACATATATAGATAGATAGATACATAAATACACACACACATAGACAGATACACACACACATAGACAGATATACCCACAGGCAGATACATAAGCACACACACACAAGGTCTTGAATTGGGAAGACAGACAGTACCTCACCACTTCATTGGTAACTATTAACTATGTCTACCACCACTTTGGGATGGCTTGGGTGTGTTCCTCAGAGTTTTCTATGCAGAAAGTTGGTGGTATTATTGAGAAGGGGTGATTCAGTCATTGGGCTATTGCCTTTGGGAACAAGGTCATTATGGTGAGACTATGTTAGTTCTCACGAGAGTGATCTGTTACAAAACATGAAGCCAATCCTGAACCTTTTTCTGAGTCATGTGACCTGTCTCTCACACACAGTCCAGCGCTGTGGTGCAGTCACCATGGGGCCATCAGAAGAAGCTAGTGCCATGTTCTGGAACCTCCAGAATGAGCTAATAGAAGTCTTTCCTTCCTAAGTACTAGCTTCAAGAATTTTGTGGCAGTGGCAGAGACTAACACAGCATTGCTCTGCATACCAGAGTTTCAAGCAAAAGCCCCTGTGGAGGGAATTCACAGGTGATGGGTAGAGGGAGAGTACCAATGAGGTGAGGGGAGGGGAGAGAGTGGTGGGGAAGGAGAGGGAGAAAGTAAAAGAAAGGAGGGGAAGGAGAAAGGGGAGAGGAGGGGGAGGGGAAGGGGAGGGAAAGAGGGAAAGGCAGAGGGAAAGGAGGAGAGAAAAACTGATAACAAACTACTGACCTATAGAATTCACATGCCCTGGCATGAAATAAAGGATTTAATATGAAGCGCTCCATCAACACATACCCTGCTTTCTGCTTCAGGACCAACCGCAATTCCTCAAGCAGGGTGTGTGTTTATAGTGTCCCAACTTGGCACACTCAGTTCCCTCTGGCTGTTGAGTCCCCTTTCATCATATCTGACACCAGAGCTTCTCCAGGGAAGTCCTTCAGCCTACCCACTCCCACCATCAGTGGATGGCCTCCTCTGCAATCTCGATTACACCGAATTCCTGGGGCCAGCAGCCATGGGTAGAGAGCTTGCTGGCAGATGATCTACTTTGATATCCAGTCTACAACAGGCATGGATTGCATGTATGTGGACTTGGTGGGACAGATTTAGCTTCACATTTTCACAATTTGGTCATCTGATCAAATCTCATCAAACACAAGAACAATGCTTTATTCATCAGTACATTGTCTTGATGGCCAAATGTATTCCTGAGAAGACACATGGCAGACATGGGTGCAAAAGGAGACAAGTGTGTGTGTGTGTTTGCGTTATTAAATACTCTATATTTTTTATAACAAAAGAACTCTCTCTTTTCCTCTCTCACCAATGATCACTCATGACAAGTAACAATCATGACACAGTCTCGATTGGTGACATCACAACACACATCAGTAGAGATCTGGCCACACCAGACAGAACCAGACAGTGGGGCCTGACACTTACTTGTTGGAGTCAATGGAGAGAGGGCATGCACAAGGCTGGCAGTCTCCTGGGGTCCCACGTAAAGGTGTCCCATAGAAGCCAGGCAGGCACTGCTCACAGTGATCGCCTGTGGTGCTGTGTGTACATGCCTAGGCCAGATGCATGAAAAGATGCGTCAATCAGCTCAGCCTTCTTTACAGGTTTTACAGAATCATGCACTAACAAGCTGGAGTCACATTAAAACAGAAAATGAGCAAAGCCAAGTTCTACACACGAACCCCAAATGATAGAAAGAAGAGCCACCTGCTTCCAGATTGACCAGTTTCTTTAATTATGTGCACATCTGTGTGCATGTAGGGGGCACATTGATGCATGTGTGCAGGCGTGTACAGAGAGAAGATCACAGCATCATGTTCCCTGAGGCTGAAGTTACAGAAAAGGTTCTGAACCACCTGCTGGGACCTCAAGACCTCGGGAAGAGTAGAGCCTGTTCCCAACCATGAGTCATCCCTGGGACCCTGGACGGATGTTTTTGTTTGCTTGTTTTTAATGTGACTTGCACAGGATTGTGGGAAAAACTTTAGGCTAAAGAATCCTAAAGAGACATGTCAATACAATTCAGTGCCTGACCTTAGTAGAAGCTCAGACAAAAATGGGTGGGAGACTTGGGGATCAGAGCAACAGCGCAACCCATTCGAGGTTTTAAATGCACGAAAGTCACAGTTCTCATTCTCAGGGTATGCACACTGAAGATAACCAGCCATAGTGTATTCGATGCACTGTCAAGTAACCCAGTTCTGCTGAGCTAAACGGGTGTCTGCATGGGTAGACAAGTACGATATGAGCAGAGCAAGTTGGGGAACTAACCCCAGTACGAGAGCTGGGTAAATGGCAGGCGTCATGAGTGCTATTCTTACTCCTGTGAGTGTGGGGCAAAAATTAAAAGTATTTCCAAGTTCAAGAGTTTTAGATTCAAGTGATAAAACTACAAACCTGCTAGGCCTAGAAGTTCAGTGAATCCCAAGTTATAACCACCAAGTCAGCAACCCCAAGCCAGAGTTTAAAAAAAGAAAAGAAAAGAAAAGAGAAACCACAGACACACAGAGGGGGAGGGGGAGTGGGAGGGAGGAGAAAGGGAGGAGAAAGAGGTAGGGGAGGGAGAGGCAGAAAATACAAAGCTGTTGGCC